>NW_027437656.1:0-262500 GCF_965140245.1 Athene noctua | reverse complement strand
CCCTAACCCTAACCCTAACCCTAACCCTAACCCTAACCCTAACCCTAACCCTAACCCTAACCCTAACCCTAACCCTAACCCTAACCCTAACCCTAACCCTAACCCTAACCCTAACCCTAACCCTAACCCTAACCCTAACCCTAACCTAAACCAACCCTAACCCTAACCCTAACCCTAACCCTAACCCTAACCCTAACCCTAACCCTAACCCTAACCCTAACCCTAAACCCTAACCCTAACCCTAACCCTAACCCTAACCCTAACCCTAACCCTAACCCTAACCCTAACCCTAACCCTAACCCTAACCCTAACCCTAACCCTAACCCTAACCCTAACCCTAACCCTAACCCTAACCCTAACCCTAACCCTAACCCTAACCCTAACCCTAACCCTAACCCTAACCCTAACCCTAACCCTAACCCTAACCCTAACCCTAACCCTAACCCTAACCCTAACCCTAACCCTAACCCTAACCCTAACCCTAACCCAAACCCTAACCCTAACCCTAACCCTAACCCTAACCCTAACCCTAACCCTAACCCTAACCCTAACCCTAACCCTAAGCCTAAGCCTAACCCCTAATCCTAACCCTAACCCTAACCCCCTAACCCTAACCCTAACCCTAACCCTAATCCGGGCAGCGGGTAGAACCAGGCAGAGAATTCCCGGCTAGCAGCTTCCCTGTGGCGGGGAAGTGCAAACGTACACGTTTTCGGCCGAAATCGCGTTTACCGGCGAAAACGCACACCACGGCTCTTTCTGAGAAAAAGCAAGCACGGAGGACGAGAATCGCTTTTGCCCTGCGTAGCGTTCCGGGCAGCGGGTAGAAATAGGCAGAGAATTCCCGGCTAGCAGCTTCCCTGTGGCGGGGAAGTGCAAACGTACACGTTTTCGGCCGAAAACGCGTTTTACGGCGAAAACGCACACCACGGCTCTTTCTGAGAAAAAGCAAGCACGGAAGACGAGAATCGCTTTTGGACTGCCTAGCGTTCCGAGCAGCGGGTAGAAATAGGCACCGAATTGCCGGCTAGCAGCTTCCCTGTGGCCGGGAAGTGCAAACGTACACGTTTCCGGCCGAAAACGCGTTTTCTGGAGAAAAAGCACACCATGGCTCTTTATGAGAAAAAGGAAGCACGGAGGACGAGTATCTCTTTTGCCCTGCGTAGCGTTCCGGGCAGCGGGTAGAACCAGGCAGAGAATTCCCGGCTAGCAGCTTTCCTGTGGCGGGGAAGTGCAAACGTACACGTTTTCGGCCGAAAACGCGTTTTCCGGCGAAAACGCACACCACGGCTCTTTCTGAGAAAAAGCAAGCACGGAGGACGAGAATCGCTTTTGCCCTGCGTAGCGTTCCGGGCAGCGGGTAGAACCAGGCAGAGAATTCCCGACTAGCAGCTTCCCTGTGGCGGGGAAGTGCAAACGTACACGTTTTCGGCCGAAAACGCGTTTTACGGCGAAAACGCACACCACGGCTCTTTCTGAGAAAAAGCAAGCACGGAGGACGAGAATCGCTTTTGCCCTGCGTAGCGTTCCGGGCAGCGGGTAGAACCAGGCAGAGAATTCCCGACTAGCAGCTTCCCTGTGGCGGGGAAGTGCAAACGTACACGTTTTCGGCCGAAAACGCGTTTTGCGGCGAAAACGCACACCACGGCTCTTTCTGAGAAAAAGCAAGCACGGAGGACGAGAATCGCTTTTGCCCTGCGTAGCGTTCCGGGCAGCGGGTAGAACCAGGCAGAAAATTCCCGGCTAGCAGCTTCCATGTGGCCGGGAAGTGCAAACGTACACGTTTTCGGCCGAAATCGCGTTTACCGGCGAAAACGCACACCACGGCTCTTTCTGAGAAAAAGCAAGCACGGATGACGAGAATCGCTTTTGCCCTGCGTAGCGTTCCGGGCAGCGGGTAGAACCAGGCAGAGAATTCCCGGCTAGCAGCTTCCCTGTGGCGGGGAAGTGCAAACGTACACGTTTTCGGCCGAAAACGCGTTTTCCGGCGAAAACGCACACCACGGCTCTTTCTGAGAAAAAGCAAGCACGGAGGACGAGAATCGCTTTTGCCCTGCGTAGCGTTCCGGGCAGCGGGTAGAACCAGGCAGAAAATTCCCGGCTAGCAGCTTCCCTGTGGCCGGGAAGTGCAAACGTACACGTTTTCGGCCGAAATCGCGTTTACCGGCGAAAACGCACACCACGGCTCTTTCTGAGAAAAAGCAAGCACGGAGGACGAGAATCGCTTTTGCCCTGCGTAGCGTTCCGGGCAGCGGGTAGAAATAGGCAGAGAATTCCCGGCTAGCAGCTTCCCTGTGGCGGGGAAGTGCAAACGTACACGTTTTCGGCCGAAAACGCGTTTTACGGCGAAAACGCACACCACGGCTCTTTCTGAGAAAAAGCAAGCACGGAAGACGAGAATCGCTTTTGGACTGCCTAGCGTTCCGAGCAGCGGGTAGAAATAGGCACCGAATTGCCGGCTAGAAGCTTCCCTGTGGCCGGGAAGTGCAAACGTACACGTTTCCGGCCGAAAACGCGTTTTCTGGAGAAAAAGCACACCATGGCTCTTTATGAGAAAAAGGAAGCACGGAGGACGAGTATCTCTTTTGCCCTGCGTAGCGTTCCGGGCAGCGGGTAGAACCAGGCAGAGAATTCCCGGCTAGCAGCTTTCCTGTGGCGGGGAAGTGCAAACGTACACGTTTTCGGCCGAAAACGCGTTTTCCGGCGAAAACGCACACCACGGCTCTTTCTGAGAAAAAGCAAGCACGGAGGACGAGAATCGCTTTTGCCCTGCGTAGCGTTCCGGGCAGCGGGTAGAACCAGGCAGAGAATTCCCGACTAGCAGCTTCCCTGTGGCGGGGAAGTGCAAACGTACACGTTTTCGGCCGAAAACGCGTTTTACGGCGAAAACGCACACCACGGCTCTTTCTGAGAAAAAGCAAGCACGGAGGACGAGAATCGCTTTTGCCCTGCGTAGCGTTCCGGGCAGCGGGTAGAACCAGGCAGAGAATTCCCGACTAGCAGCTTCCCTGTGGCGGGGAAGTGCAAACGTACACGTTTTCGGCCGAAAACGCGTTTTGCGGCGAAAACGCACACCACGGCTCTTTCTGAGAAAAAGCAAGCACGGAGGACGAGAATCGCTTTTGCCCTGCGTAGCGTTCCGGGCAGCGGGTAGAACCAGGCAGAAAATTCCCGGCTAGCAGCTTCCCTGTGGCCGGGAAGTGCAAACGTACACGTTTTCGGCCGAAATCGCGTTTACCGGCGAAAACGCACACCACGGCTCTTTCTGAGAAAAAGCAAGCACGGAGGACGAGAATCGCTTTTGCCCTGCGTAGCGTTCCGGGCAGCGGGTAGAACCAGGCAGAGAATTCCCGGCTAGCAGCTTCCCTGTGGCGGGGAAGTGCAAACGTACACGTTTTCGGCCGAAAACGCGTTTTACGGCGAAAACGCACACCACGGCTCTTTCTGAGAAAAAGCAAGCACGGAGGACGAGAATCGCTTTTGGACTGCCTAGCGTTCCGAGCAGCGGGTAGAAATAGGCAGAGAATTCCCGGCTAGCAGCTTTCCTGTGGCGGGGAAGTGCAAACGTACACGTTTTCGGCCGAAAACGCGTTTTGCGGCGAAAACGCACACCACGGCTCTTTCTGAGAAAAAGCAAGCACGGAGGACGAGAATCGCTTTTGCCCTGCGTAGCGTTCCGGGCAGCGGGTAGAACCAGGCAGAGAATTCCCGGCTAGCAGCTTCCCTGTGGCGGGGAAGTGCAAACGTACACGTTTTCGGCCGAAAACGCGTTTTACGGCGAAAACGCACACCACGGCTCTTTCTGAGAAAAAGCAAGCACGGAGGACGAGAATCGCTTTTGCCCTGCGTAGCGTTCCGGGCAGCGGGTAGAACCAGGCAGAGAATTCCCGGCTAGCAGCTTCCCTGTGGCGGGGAAGTGCAAACGTACACGTTTTCGGCCGAAAACACGTTTTCCGGCGAAAACGCACACCACGGCTCTTTCTGAGAAAAAGCAAGCACGGAGGACGAGAATCGCTTTTGCCCTGCGTAGCGTTCCGAGCAGCGGGTAGAAATAGGCAGCGACTTCCCGGCTAGCAGCTTCCCTGTGGCGGGGAAGTGCAAACGTACAAGTTTTCGGCCGAAAACGCGTTTTGCGGCGAAAACGCACACCACGGCTCTTTCTGAGAAAAAGCAAGCACGGAGGACGAGAATCGCTTTTGCCCTGCGTAGCGTTCCGGGCAGCGGGTAGAACCAGGCAGAGAATTCCCGGCTAGCAGCTTCCCTGTGGCGGGGAAGTGCAAACGTACACGTTTTCGGCCGAAAACGCGTTTTCCGGCGAAAACGCACACCACGGCTCTTTCTGAGAAAAAGCAAGCACGGAGGACGAGAATCGCTTTTGGACTGAGTAGCGTTCCGAGCAGCGGGTAGAAATAGGCAGCGAATTGCCGGCTAGCAGCTTCCCTGTGGCCGGGAAGTGCAAACGTACACGTTTCCGGCCGAAAACGCGTTTTCTGGAGAAAAAGCATACCATGGCTCTTTATGAGAAAAAGCAAGCACGGAGGACGAGAATCTCTTTTGCCCTGCGTAGCGTTCCGGGCAGCGGGTAGAACCAGGCAGAGAATTCCCGGCTAGCAGCTTTCCTGTGGCGGGGAAGTGCAAACGTACACGTTTTCGGCCGAAAACGCGTTTTCCGGCGAAAACGCACACCACGGCTCTTTCTGAGAAAAAGCAAGGACGGAGGACGAGAATCGCTTTTGCCCTGCGTAGCGTTCCGGGCAGCGGGTAGAACCAGGCAGAGAATTCCCGGCTAGCAGCTTCCCTGTGGCGGGGAAGTGCAAACGTACACGTTTTCGGCCGAAAACGCGTTTTACGGCGAAAACGCACACCACGGCTCTTTCTGAGAAAAAGCAAGCACGGAGGACGAGAATCGCTTTTGCCCTGCGTAGCGTTCCGGGCAGCGGGTAGAACCAGGCAGAGAATTCCCGGCTAGCAGCTTCCCTGTGGCGGGGAAGTGCAAACGTACACGTTTTCGGCCGAAAACGCGTTTTCCGGCGAAAACGCACACCACGGCTCTTTCTGAGAGAAAGCAAGCACGGAGGACGAGAATCGCTTTTGCCCTGCGTAGCGTTCCGGGCAGCGGGTAGAACCAGGCAGAGAATTCCCGTCTAGCAGCTTCCCTGTGGCGGGGAAGTGCAAACGTACACGTTTTCGGCCGAAAACGCGTTTTCCGGCGAAAACGCACACCACGGCTCTTTCTGAGAAAAAGCAAGCACGGAGGACGAGAATCGCTTTTGCCCTGCGTAGCGTTCCGGGCAGCGGGTAGAACCAGGCAGATAATTCCCGGCTAGCAGCTTCCCTGTGGCCGGGAAGTGCAAACGTACACGTTTCTGGCCGAAAACGCGTTTTCCGGAGAAAAAGCACACCATGGCTCTTTGTGAGAAAAAGCAAGCACGGAGGACGAGAATCGCTTTTGCCCTGCGTAGCGTTCCGGGCAGCGGGTAGAACCAGGCAGAGAATTCCCGGCTAGCAGCTTTCCTGTGGCGGGGAAGTGCAAACGTACACGTTTTCGGCCGAAAACGCGTTTTCCGGCGAAAACGCACACCACGGATCTTTCTGAGAAAAAGCAAGCACGGAGGACGAGAATCGCTTTTGCCCTGCGTAGCGTTCCGGGCAGCGGGTAGAACCAGGCAGAGAATTCCCGGCTAGCAGCTTCCCTGTGGCCGGGAAGTGCAAACGTACACGTTTTCGGCCGAAAACGCGTTTTACGGCGAAAACGCACACCACGGCTCTTTCTGAGAAAAAGCAAGCACGGAGGACGAGAATCGCTTTTGCCCTGCCTAGCGTTCCGAGGAGGGGGTAGAAATAGGCAGCGACTTCCCGGCTAGCAGCTTCCCTGTGGTGGGGAAGTGCAAACGTACACGTTTTCGGCCGAAAACGCGTTTTCCGGCGAAAAAGCACACCACGGCTCTTTCTGAGAAAAAGCAAGCACGGAGGACGAGAATCTCTATTGCCCTGCGTAGCGTTCCGGGCAGCGGGTAGAACCAGGCAGAGAATTCCCGTCTAGCAGCTTCCCTGTGGCGGGGAAGTGCAAACGTACACGTTTTCGGCCGAAAACGCGTTTTCCGGCGAAAACGCACACCACGGCTCTTTCTGAGAAAAAGCAAGCACGGAGGACGAGAATCGCTTTTACCCTGCGTAGCGTTCCGGGCAGCGGGTAGAACCAGGCAGAGAATTCCCGTCTAGCAGCTTCGCTGTGGCGGGGAAGTGCAAACGTACACGTTTTCGGCCGAAAAAGCGTTTTCCGGCGAAAACGCACACCACGGCTCTTTCTGAGAAAAAGCAAGCACGGAGGACGAGAATCGCTTTTGCCCTGCGTAGCGTTCTGAGCAGCGGTTAGAAATAGGCAGCGAATTCCCGGCTAGCAGCTTCCCTGTGGCGGGGAAGTGCAAACGTACACGTTTTCGGCCGAAAACGCGTTTTCCGGCGAAAACGCACACCACGGCTCTTTCTGAGAAAAAGCAAGCACGGAGGACGAGAATCGCTTTTGCCCTGCGTAGCGTTCCGGGCAGCGGGTAGAACCAGGCAGAGAATTCCCGGCTAGCAGCTTCCCTGTGGCCGGGAAGTGCAAACGTACACGTTTTCGGCTGAAAGCGCGTTTTCCGGCTAAAACGCACACCACGGCTCTTTCTGAGAAAAAGCAAGCACGGAGGACGAGAATCGCTTTTGCCCTGCGTAGCGTTCCGGGCAGCGGGTAGAACCAGGCAGAGAATTCCCGGCTAGCAGCTTCCCTGTGGCGAGGAAGTGCAAACGTACACGTTTTCGGCCGAAAACGCGTTTTCCGGCGAAAACGCACACCACGGCTCTTTCTGAGAAAAAGCAAGCACGGAGGACGAGAATCGCTTTTGCCCTGCGTAGCGTTCCGGGCAGCGGGTAGAACCAGGCAGAGAATTCCCGGCTAGCAGCTTCCCTGTGGCGAGGAAGTGCAAACGTACACGTTTTCGGCCGAAAACGCGTTTTCCGGCGAAAACGCACACCACGGCTCTTTCTGAGAAAAAGCAAGCACGGAGGACGAGAATCGCTTTTGCCCTGCGTAGCGTTCCGGGCAGCGGGTAGAACCAGGCAGAGAATTCCCGTCTAGCAGCTTCCCTGTGGCCGGGAAGTGCAAACGTACACGTTTTCGGCCGAAAACGAGTTTTCTGGCGAAAACGCACACCACGGCTCTTTCTGAGAAAAAGCAAGCACGGAGGACGAGAATCGCTTTTGCCCAGCGTAGCGTTCTGAGCAGCGGGTAGAAATAGGCAGCGAATTGCCGGCTAGCAGCTTCCCTTTGGCCGGGTAGTGCAAACGTACACGTTTGCGGCCGAAAACGCGTTTTCCGGAGAAAAAGCACACCATGGCTATTTCTGAGAAAAAGCAAGCACGGAGGACGAGAATCGCTTTTGCCCTGCGTAGCGTTCCAGGCACCGGGTAGAACCAGGCAGAGAATTCCCGGCTAGCAGCTTTCCTGTAGCGGGGAAGTGCAAACGTACACGTTTCCGGCCGAAAACTCGTTTTCCGGAGAAAAAGCACACCACGGCTCTTTCTGAGAAAAAGCAAGCACGGAGGACGAGAATCGCTTTTGCCCTGCGTAGCGTTCCGGGCAGCGGGAAGAACCAGGCAGAGAATTCCCGGATAGCAGCTTCCCTGTGGCCGGGAAGTGCAAACGTACACGTTTTCGGCCGAAAACGCGTTTTCCGGCGAAAACGCACACCACGGTCTTTCTGAGAAAAAGCAAGCACGGAGGACGAGAATCGCTTTTGCCCTGCGTAGCGTTCCGGGCAGCGGGTAGAACGAGGCAGAGAATTCCCGGCTAGCAGCTTCCCTGTGGCGGGGAAGTGCAAACGTACACGTTTTCGGCCGAAAACACGTTTTCCGGTGAAAACGCACACCACGGCTCTTTCTGAGAAAAAGCAAGCACGGAGGACGAGAATCGCTTTTGCCCTGCGTAGCGTTCCGGGCAGCGGGTAGAACCAGGCAGAGAATTCCCTGCTAGTAGCTTCCCTGTGGCGGAGAAGTGCAAACGTACACGTTTTCGGCCGAAAACGCGTTTTCCGGCGAAAACGCACACCTCGGGTCTTTCTGAGAAAAAGCAAGCACGGAGGACGAGAATCGCTTTTGCCCTGCGTAGCGTTCCGGGCAGCGGGTAGAACCAGGCAGACAATTCCCGGCTAGCATCTTCCCTGTGGCGGGGAAGTGCAAACGTACACGTTTTCGGCCGAAAACGCGTTTTCCGGCGAAAACGCACACCACGGCTCTTTCTGAGAAAAAGCAAGCACGGAGGACGAGAATCGCTTTTGCCCTGCGTAGCGTTCCGGGCAGCGGGTAGAACCAGGCAGAGAATTCCCGGCTAGCATCTTCCCTGTGGCGGGGAAGTGCAAACGTACACGTTTTCGGCCGAAAACGCGTTTTCCGGCGAAAACGCACACCACGGCTCTTTCTGAGAAAAAGCAAGCACGGAGGACGAGAATCGCTTTTGCCCTGCGTAGCGTTCCGGGCAGCGGGTAGAACCAGGCAGAGAATTCCTGGCTAGTAGCTTCCCTGTGGCCGGGATGTGCAAACGTATACGTTTTCGGCCGAAAACGCGTTTTCCGGCGAAAACGCACACCACGGCTCTTTCTGAGAAAAAGCAAGCACGGAGGACGAGAATCGCTTTTGCCCTGCGTAGCGTTCCGGGCAGCGGGTAGAACCAGGCAGAGAATTCCCGGCTAGCATCTTCCCTGTGGCCGGGAAGTGCAAACGTACACATTTGCGGCCGAAAACGCGTTTTCCCGCGAAAAAGCACACCATGGCTCTTTCTGAGAAAAAGCAAGCACGGAGGACGAGAATCGCTTTTGCCCTGCGTAGCGTTCCGGGCAGCGGGTAGAACCAGGCAGAGAATTCCCGGCTAGCAGCTTCCCTGTGGCCGGGAAGTGCAAACGTACACGTTTTCGGCCGAAAACGCGTTTTACGGCGAAAACGCACACCACGGCTCTTTCTGAGAAAAAGCAAGCACGGAGGACGAGAATCGCTTTTGCCCTGCGTAGCGTTCCGGGCAGCGGGTAGAACCAGGCAGAGAATTCCCGGCTAGCAGCTTCCCTGTGGCCGGGAAGTGCAAACGTACACGTTTTCGGCCGAAAACGCGTTTTCGGCGAAAACGCACACCACGGCTCTTTCTGAGAAAAAGCAAGCACGGAGGACGAGAATCGCTTTTGCCCTGCGTAGCGTTCCTGGCAGCGGGTAGAACCAGGCAGAGAATTCCCGGCTAGCAGCTTCCCTGTGGCCGGGAAGTGCAAACGTACACGTTTTCGGCGGAAAACGCGTTTTCCGGCGAAAACGCACACCACGGCTCTTTCTGAGAAAAAGCAAGCACGGAGGACGAGAACCGCTTTGCCCTGCGTAGCGTTCCGGGCAGCGGGTAGAACCAGGCAGAGAATTCCCGGCTAGCAGCTTCCCTGTGGCCGGGAAGAGCAAACGTACACGTTTTCGGCCGAAAACGCGTTTTCCGGCGAAAACGCACACCACGGCTCTTTCTGAGAAAAAGCAAGCACGGAGGACGAGAATCGCTTTTGCCCTGCGTAGTGTTCCGAGCAGCGGGTAGAAATAGGCAGCGAATTCCCGGCTAGCAGCTTCCCTGTGGCGGGGAAGTGCAAACGTACACGTTTTCGGCCGAAAACGCGTTTTCCGGCGAAAACGCACACCACGGCTCTTTCTGAGAAAAAGCAAGCACGGAGGACGAGAATCGCTTTTGCCCTGCGTAGCGTTCCGGGCAGCGGGTAGAACCAGGCAGAGAATTCCCGGCTAGCAGCTTCCCTGTGGCGGGGAAGTGCAAACGTACACGTTTTCGGCCGAAAACGCGTTTTCCGGCGAAAACGCACACCACGGCTCTTTCTGAGAAAAAGCAAGCACGGAGGACGAGAATCGCTTTTGCCCTGAGTAGCGTTCCGGGCAGCGGGTAGAACCAGGCAGAGAATTCCCGGCTAGCAGCTTCCCTGTGGCCGGGAAGTGCAAACGTACACGTTTTCGGCCGAAAACGCGTTTTCCGGCGAAAACGCACACCACGGCTCTTTCTGAGAAAAAGCAAGCACGGAGGACGAGAATCGCTTTTGCCCTGCGTAGCGTTCCGGGCAGCGGGTAGAACCAGGCAGAGAATTCCCGGCTAGCAGCTTCCCTGTTGCCGGGAAGTGCAAACGTACACGTTTTCGGCCGAAAACGCGTTTACCGGCGAAAACGCACACCACGGCTCTTTCTGAGAAAAAGCAAGCACGGAGGACGAGAATCGCTTTTGCCCTGCGTAGCGTTCCGGGCAGCGGGTAGAAACAGGCAGAGAATTCCCGGCTAGCAGCTTCCCTGTGGCCGGGAAGTGCAAACGTACACGTTTTCGGCCGAAAACGCGTTTTCTGGCGAAAACGCACACCACGGTTCTTTCTGAGAAAAAGCAAGAACGGAGGACGAGAATCGCTTTTGCCCTGCGTAGTGTTCCGGGCAGCGGGTAGAACCAGGCAGAGAATTCCCGGCTAGCAGCTTCCCTGTGGCCGGGAAGTGCAAACGTACACGTTTTTGGCCGAAAACGCGTTTTCCGGCGAAAAAGCACACCATGGCTCTTTCTGAGAAAAAGCAAGCACGGAGGACGAGAATCGCTTTTGCCCTGCATAGTGTTCCGGGCAGCGGGTAGAACCAGGCAGAGAATTCCCGGCTAGCAGCTTCCCTGTGGCGGGGAAGTGCAAACGTACACGTTTTCGGCCGAAAACGCGTTTTCCGGCGAAAAAGCACACCACGGCTCTTTCTGAGAAAAAGCAAGCACGGAGGACGAGAATCGCTTTTGCCCTGCGTAGTGTTCCGGGCAGCGGGTAGAACCAGGCAGAGAATTCCCGTCTAGCAGCTTCCCTGTGGCGGGGAAGTGCAAACGTACACGTTTTCGGCCGAAAACGCGTTTTCCGGCGAAAACGCACACCACGGTTCTTTCTGAGAAAAAGCAAGCACGGAGGACTAGAATCGCTTTTGCCCTGCGTAGCGTTCTGAGCAGCGGGTAGAAATAGGCAGCGAATTGCCGGCTAGCAGCTTCCCTGTGGCCGGGAAGTGCAAACGTACACGTTTTCGGCCGAAAACGCGTTTTCCGGCGAAAAAAGCACACCATGGCTCTTTCTGAGAAAAAGCAAGCACGGAGGACGAGAATCGCTTTTGCCCTGCGTAGCGTTCCGGGCAGCGGGTAGAACCAGGCAGAGAATTCCCGTCTAGCAGCTTCCCTGTGGCCGGGAAGTGCAAACGTACACGTTTTCGGCCGAAAACGCGTTTTCCGGCGAAAACGCACACCACGGCTCTTTCTGAGAAAAAGCAAGCACGGAGGACGAGAATCGCTTTTGCCCTGCGTAGCGTTCCGGGCAGCGGGTAGAACCAGGCAGAGAATTCCCGGCTAGCAGCTTCCCTGTGGCGGGGAAGTGCAAACGTACACGTTTTCGGCCGAAAACGCGTTTTCTGGCGAAAACGCACACCACGGCTCTTTCTGAGAAAAAGCAAGCACGGAGGACGAGAATCGCTTTTGCCCTGCGTAGCGTTCCGGGCAGCGGGTAGAACCAGGCAGAGAATTCCCGGCTAGCAGCTTCCCTGTGGCCGGGAAGTGCAAACGTACACGTTTTCGGCCGAAAACGCGTTTTCTGGCGAAAAAGCACACCATGGCTCTTTCTGAGAAAAAGCAAGCACGGAAGACGAGAATCGCTTTTGCCCTGCGTAGCGTTCCGGGCAGCGGGTAGAACCAGGCAGAGAATTCCCGGCTAGCAGCTTCCCTGTGGCCGGGAAGTGCAAACGTACACGTTTTCGGCCGAAAACGCGTTTTCCCGCGAAAACGCACACCACGGCTCTTTCTGAGAAAAAGCAAGCACGGAGGACGAGAATCGCTTTTGCCCTGCGTAGCGTTCTGAGCAGTGGGTAGAAATAGGCAGCGAATTGCCGGCTAGCAGCTTCCCTGTGGCCGGGAAGTGCAAACGTACACGTTTCCGGCCGAAAACGCGTTTTCTGGAGAAAAAGCACACCATGGCTCTTTCTGAGAAAAAGCAAGCACGGAGGACGAGAATCGCTTTTGCCCTGCGTAGCGTTCCGGGCAGCGGGTAGAACCAGGCAGAGAATTCCCGTCTAGCAGCTTCCCTGTGGCGGGGAAGTGCAAACGTACACGTTTTCGGCCGAAAACGCGTTTTCCGGCGAAAACGCACACCACGGCTCTTTCTGAGAAAAAGCAAGCACGGAGGACGAGAATCGCTTTTGCCCTGCGTAGCGTTCTGAGCAGCGGGTAGTAATAGGCAGCGAATTGCCGGCTAGCAGCTTCCCTGTGGCCGGGAAGTGCAAACGTACACGTTTTCGGCCGAAAACGCGTTTTCCGGCGAAAACGCACACCACGGCTCTTTCTGAGAAAAAGCAAGCACGGAGGACGAGAATCGCTTTTGCCCTGCGTAGCGTTCCGGGCAGCGGGTAGAACCAGGCAGAGAATTCCCGGCTAGCAGCTTCCCTGTGGCCGGGAAGTGCAAACGTACACGTTTTCGGCCGAAAATGCGTTTTGCGGCGAAAACGCACACCACGGCGCTTTCTGAGAAAAAGCAAGCACGGAGGACGAGAATCGCTTTTGCCCTGCGTAGCGTTCCGGGCAGCGGGTAGAACCAGGCAGAGAATTCCCGGCTAGCAGCTTCCCTGTGGCCGGGAAGTGCAAACGTACACGTTTTCGGCCGAAAACGCGTTTTCCGGCGAAAACGCACACCACGGCTCTTTCTGAGAAAAAGCAAGCACGGAGGACGAGAATCGCTTTTGCCCTGCGTAGCGTTCCGGGCAGCGGGTAGAACCAGGCAGAGAATTCCCGGCTAGCAGCTTCCCTGTGGCGGGGAAGTGCAAACGTACACGTTTTCGGCCGAAAACGCGTTTTCCGGCGAAAACGCACACCACGGCTCTTTCTGAGAAAAAGCAAGCACGGAGGACGAGAATCGCTTTTGCCCTGCGTAGTGTTCCGGGCAGCGGGTAGAACCAGGCAGAGAATTCCCGGCTAGCAGCTTCCCTGTGGCCGGGAAGTTCAAACGTACACGTTTTCGGCCGAAAACGCTTTTTCCGGCGCAAACGCACACCACGGCTCTTTCTGAGAAAAAGCAAGCACGGAGGACGAGAATCGCTTTTGCCCTGCGTAGCGTTCCGGGCAGCGGGTAGAACCAGGCAGAGAATTCCCGGCTAGCAGCTTCCCTGTGGCCGGGAAGTGCAAACGTACACGTTTTCGCCGAAAACACGTTTTCCGGCGAAAAGGCACACCACGGCTCTTTCTGAGAAAAAGCAAGCACGGAGGACGAGAATCGCTTTTGCCCTGCGTAGCGTTCCGGGCAGCGGGTAGAACCAGGCAGAGAATTCCCGGCTAGCAGCTTCCCTGTGGCCGGGAAGTGCAAACGTACACGTTTTCGGCCGAAAACGCGTTTACCGGCGAAAACGCACGCCACGGCTCTTTCTGAGAAAAAGCAAGCACGGAGGACGAGAATCGCTTTTGCCCTGCGTAGCGTTCCGGGCAGCGGGTAGAACCAGGCAGCGAATTGCCGGCTAGCAGCTTCCCTGTGGCCGGGAAGTGCAAACGTACACGTTTTCGGCCGAAAACGCGTTTTCCGGCGAAAAAGCACACCATGGCTCTTTCTGAGAAAAAGCAAGCACGGAGGACGAGAATCGCTTTTGCCCTGCGTAGCGTTCTGAGCAGCGGGTAGAAATAGGCAGCGAATTGCCGGCTAGCAGCTTCCCTGTGGCCGGGAAGTGCAAACGTACACGTTTTCGGACGAAAACGCGTTTTCCGGCGAAAACGCACACCACGGTTCTTTCTAAGACAAAGCAAGCACGGAGGACGAGAATCGCTTTTGCCCTGCGTAGCGTTCCGGGCAGCGGGTAGAACCAGGCAGAGAATTCCCGGCTAGCAGCTTCCCTGTTGCCGGGAAGTGCAAACGTACACGTTTTCGGCCGAAAACGCGTTTTCCGGCGAAAACGCACACCACGGCTCTTTCTGAGAAAAAGCAAGCACGGAGGACGAGAATCGCTTTTGCCCTGCGTAGCGTTCCGGGCAGCGGGTAGAACCAGGCAGAGAATTCCCGGCTAGCAGCTTCCCTGTGGCGGGGAAGTGCAAACGGACACGTTTTCGGCCGAAAACGCGTTTTCCGGCGAAAACTCACACCATGACTCTTTCTGAGAAAAAGCAAGCACGGAGGACGAGAATCGCTTTTGCCCTGCGTAGAGTTCTGAGCAGCGGGTAGAAATAGGCAGCGAATTGCCGGCTAGCAGCTTCCCTGTGGCCGGGAAGTGCAAACGTACACGTTTTCGGCCGAAAACGCGTTTTCCGGCGAAAACGCACACCACGGCTCTTTCTGAGAAAAAGCAAGCACGGAGGACGAGAATCGCTTTTGCCCTGCGTAGCGTTCCGGGCAGCGGGTAGAACCAGGCAGAGAATTCCCGGCTAGCAGCTTCCCTGTGGCCGGGAAGTGCAAACGTACACGTTTTCGGCCGAAAACGCGTTTTCCGGCGAAAACGCACACCACGGCTCTTTCTGAGAAAAAGCAATCACGGAGGACGAGAATCGCTTTTGCCCTGCGTAGCGTTCCGGGCAGCGGGTAGAACCAGGCAGAGAATTCCCGGCTAGCAGCTTCCCTGTTGCCGGGAAGTGCAAACGTACACGTTTTCGGCCGAAAACGCGTTTACCGGCGAAAACGCACACCACGGCTCTTTCTGAGAAAAAGCAAGCACGGAGGACGAGAATCGCTTTTGCCCTGCGTAGCGTTCCGGGCAGCGGGTAGAACCAGGCAGAGAATTCCCGGCTAGCAGCTTCCCTGTGGCCGGGAAGTGCAAACGTACACGTTTTCGGCCGAAAACCCGTTTACCGGCGAAAACGCACACCACGGCTCTTTCTGAGAAAAAGCAAGCACGGAGGACGAGAATCGCTTTTGCCCTGCGTAGTGTTCCGGGCAGCGGGTAGAACCAGGCAGAGAATTCCCGGCTTGCAGCTTCCTTGTGGCCGGGAAGTGCAAACGTACACGTTTTCGGCCGAAAACGCGTTTTCCCGCGAAAACGCACACCACGGCTCTTTCTGAGAAAAAGCAAGCACGGAGGACGAGAATCGCTTTTGCCCTGCGTAGCGTTCCGGGCAGCGGGTAGAACCAGGCAGAGAATTCCCGGCTAGCAGCTTCGCTGTGGCGGGGAAGTGCAAACGTACACGTTTTCGGCCGAAAACATGTTTTCCGGCGAAAACGCACACCACGGCTCTTTCTGAGAAAAAGCAAGCACGGAGGACGAGAATCGCTTTTGCTCTGCGTAGCGTTCCGGGCAGCGGGTAGAACCAGGCAGAGAATTCCCGGCTAGCAGCTTCCCTGTGGCGGGGAAGTGCAAACGTACACGTTTTCGGCCGAAAACGCGTTTTCCGGCGAAAACGCACACCACGGTTCTTTCTGAGAAAAAGCAAGCACGGAGGACGAGAATCGCTTTTGCCCTGCGTAGCGTTCTGAGCAGCGGGTAGAAATAGGCAGCGAATTGCCGGCTAGCAGCTTCCCTGTGGCCGGGAAGTGCAAACGTACACGTTTTCGGCCGAAAACGCGTTTTCCGGCGAAAAAAGCACACCATGGCTCTTTCTGAGAAAAAGCAAGCACGGAGGACGAGAATCGCTTTTGCCCTGCGTAGCGTTCCGGGCAGCGGGTAGAACCAGGCAGAGAATTCCCGGCTAGCAGCTTCCCTGTGGCGGGGAATTGCAAACGTACACGTTTTCGGCCGAAAACGCGTTTTCCGGCGAAAACGCACACCACGGCTCTTTCTGAGAAAAAGCAAGCACGGAGGACGAGAATCGCTTTTGCCCTGCGTAGCGTTCCGGGCAGCGGGTAGAACCAGGCAGAGAATTCCCGGCTAGCAGCTTCCCTGTGGCGGGGAAGTGCAAACGTACACGTTTTCGGCCGAAAACGAGTTTTCTGGCGAAAACGCACACCACGGCTCTTTCTGAGAAAAAGCAAGTACGGAGGACGAGAATCGCTTTTGCCCTGCGTAGCGTTCCGGGCAGCGGGTAGAACCAGGCAGAGAATTCCCGGCTAGCAGCTTCCCTGTGGCCGGGAAGTGCAAACGTACACGTTTTCGGCCGAAAACGCGTTTTCTGGCGAAAAAGCACACCATGGCTCTTTCTGAGAAAAAGCAAGCACGGAAGACTAGAATCGCTTTTGCCGTGCGTAGCGTTCCGGGCAGCGGGTAGAACCAGGCAGAGAATTCCCGACTAGCAGCTTCCCTGTGGCCGGGAAGTGCAAACGTACACGTTTTCGGCCGAAAACGCGTTTTCCCGCGAAAACGCACACCACGGCTCTTTCTGAGAAAAAGCAAGCACGGAGGACGAGAATCGCTTTTGCCCTGCGTAGCGTTCTGAGCAGTGGGTAGAAATACGCAGCGAATTGCCGGCTAGCAGCTTCCCTGTGGCCGGGAAGTGCAAACGTACACGTTTCCGGCCGAAAACGCGTTTTCTGGAGAAAAAGCACACCATGGCTCTTTCTGAGAAAAATCAAGCACGGAGGACGAGAATCGCTTTTGCCCTGCGTAGCGTTCCGGGCAGCGGGTAGAACCAGGCAGAGAATTCCCGGCTAGCAGCTTCCCTGTGGCCGGGAAGTGCAAACGTACACGTTTTCGGCCGAAAACGCGTTTTCTGGCGAAAACGCACACCACGGCTCTTTCTGAGAAAAAGCAAGCACGGAGGACGAGAATCGCTTTTGCCCTGCGTAGCGTTCTGAGCAGCGGGTAGAAATAGGCAGCGAATTGCTGGCTAGCAGCTTCCCTGTGGCCGGGAAGTGCAAACGTACACGTTTTCGGACGAAAACGCGTTTTCCGGCGAAAACGCACACCACGGTTCTTTCTGAGAAAAAGCAAGCACGGAGGACGAGAATCGCTTTTGCCCTGCGTAGCGTTCCGGGCAGCGGGTAGAACCAGGCAGAGAATTCCCGGCTAGCAGCTTCCCTGTGGCGGGGAAGTGCAAACGTACACGTTTTCGGCCGAAAATGTTTTTTCCGCCGAAAACGCACACCACGGCTCTTTCTGAGAAAAAGCAAGCACGGAGGACGAGAATCGCTTTTGCCCTGCGTAGCGTTCCGGGCAGCGGGTAGAACCAGGCAGAGAATTCCCGGCTAGCAGCTTCCCTGTGGCCGGGAAGTGCAAACGTACACGTTTTCGGCCGAAAACGCGTTTTCCGGCGAAAACGCACACCACGGCTCTTTCTGAGAAAAAGCAAGCACGGAGGACGAGAATCGCTTTTCCCTGCATAGCGTTCTGAGCAGCGGGTAGAAATAGGCAGCGAATTGCCGGCTAGCAGCTTCCCTGTGGCCGGGAAGTGCAAATGTACACGTTTTCGGCCGAAAACGCGTTTTCCGGCGAAAAAGCACACCATGGCTCTTTCTGAGAAAAAGCAAGCACGGAGGACGAGAATCGCTTTTGCCCTGCGTAGCGTTCCGGGCAGCGGGTAGAACCAGGCAGAGAATTCCCGGCTAGCAGCTTCCCTGTGGCCGGGAAGTGCAAACGTACACGTTTTCGGCCGAAAATGCGTTTTCCCGCGAAAACGCACACCACGGCACTTTCTGAGAAAAAGCAAGCACGGAGGACGAGAACCGCTTTTGCCCTGCGTAGCGTTCCGGGCAGCGGGTAGAACCAGGCAGAGAATTCCCGGCTAGCAGCTTCCCTGTGGCCGGGAAGTGCAAACGTACACGTTTTCGGCCGAAAACGAGTTTTCCCGCGAAAACGCACACCACGGCTCTTTCTGAGAAAAAGCAAGCACGGAGGACGAGAATCGCTTTTGCCCTGCGTAGCGTTCCGGGCAGCGGGTAGAACCAGGCAGAGAATTCCCGAATAGCAGCTTCCCTGTGGCCGGGAAGTGCAAACGTACACGTTTTCGGCCGAAAACGCGTTTTCCGGCGAAAACGCACACCACGGCTCTTTCTGAGAAAAAGCAAGCACGGAGGACGAGAATCGCTTTTGCCCTGCGTAGCGTTCCGGGCAGCGGGTAGAACCAGGCAGAGAATTCCCGGCTAGCAGCTTCCGTGTGGCCGGGAAGTGCAAACGTACACGTTTTCGGCCGAAAACGCGTTTTCTGGCGAAAACGCACACCACGGCTCTTTCTGAGAAAAAGCAAGCACGGAGGACGAGAATCGCTTTTCCCTGCGTAGCGTTCCGGGCAGCGGGTAGAACCAGGCAGAGAATTCCCGGCTAGCAGCTTCCCTGTGGCCGGGAAGTGCAAACGTACACGTTTTCGGCCGAAAACGCGTTTTCCGGCGAAAACGCACACCACGGCTCTTTCTGAGAAAAAGCAAGCACGGAGGACGAGAATCGCTTTTGCCCTGCGTAGTGTTCCGGGCAGCGGGTAGAACCAGGCAGAGAATTCCCGGCTAGCAGCTTCCCTGTGGCGGGGAAGTGCAAACGTACACGTTTTCGGCCGAAAACGCGTTTTCCGGCGAAAACGCACACCACGGCTCTTTCTGAGAAAAAGCAAGCACGGAGGACGAGAATCGCTTTTGCCCTGCGTAGCGTTCCGGGCAGCGGGTAGAACCAGGCAGAGAATTCCCGGCTAGCAGCTTCCCTGTGGCCGGGAAGTGCAAACGTACACGTTTTCGGCCGAAAACGCGTTTTCCGGCGAAAACGCACACCACGGCTCTTTCTGAGAAAAAGCAAGCACGGAGGACGAGAATCGCTTTTGCCCTGCGTAGCGTTCCGGGCAGCGGGTAGAACCAGGCAGAGAATTCCCGGCTAGCAGCTTCCCTGTGGCCGGGAAGTGCAAACGTACACGTTTTCGGCCGAAAACGCGTTTTCCGGCGAAAACGCACACCACGGCTCTTTCTGAGAAAAAGCAAGCACGGAGGACGAGAATCGCTTTTGCCCTGCGTAGCGTTCCGGGCAGCGGGTAGAACCAGGCAGAGAATTCCCGGCTAGCAGCTTCCCTGTGGCCGGGAAGTGCAAACGTACACGTTTTCGGCCGAAAACGCGTTTTCTGGCGAAAACGCACACCACGGCTCTTTCTGAGAAAAAGCAAGCACGGAGGACGAGAATCGCTTTTGCCCTGCGTAGTGTTCCGGGCAGCGGGTAGAACCAGGCAGATAATTCCCGGCTAGCAGCTTCCCTGTGGCCGGGAAGTGCAAACGTACACGTTTTCGGCCGAAAACGTGTTTTCCGGCGAAAACGCACACCATGGCTCTTTCTGAGAAAAAGCAAGCACGGAGGACGAGAATCGCTTTTGCCCTGCGAAGCGTTCCGGGCAGCGGGAAGACCCAGGCAGAGAATTCCCGGCTAGCAGCTTCCCTGTGGCCGGGAAGTGCAAACGTACACGTTTTCGGCCGAAAACGCGTTTTCCCGCAAAAACGCACACCACGGCTCTTTCTGAGAAAAAGCAAGCACGGAGGACGAGAATCGCTTTTGCCCTGCGTAGCGTTCCGGGCAGCGGGTAGAACCAGGCAGAGAATTCCCGGCTAGCAGCTTCCCTGTGGCCGGGAAGTGCAAACGTACACGTTTTCGGCCGAAAACGCGTTTTCCCGCGAAAACGCACACCACGGCTCTTTCTGAGAAAAAGCAAGCACGGAGGACGAGAATCGCTTTTGCCCTGCGTAGCGTTCCGGGCAGCGGGTAGAACCAGGCAGAGAATTCCCGGCTAGCAGCTTCCCTGTGGCGGGGAAGTGCAAACGTACACGTTTTCGGCCGAAAACGCGTTTTCCGGCGAAAACGCACACCACGGCTCTTTCTGAGAAAAAGCAATCACGGAGGACGAGAATCGCTTTTTCCCTGCGTAGCGTTCTGAGCAGCGGGTAGAAATAGGCAGCGAATTGCCGGCTAGCAGCTTCCCTGTGGCCGGGAAGTGCAAACGTACACGTTTTCGGCCGAAAACGCGTTTTCCGGCGAAAAAGCACACCACGGCTCTTTCTGAGAAAAAGCAAGCACGGAGGACGAGAATCGCTTTTGCCCTGCGTATCGTTCTGAGCAGTGGGTAGAAATAGGCAGCGAATTGCCGGCTAGCAGCTTCCCTGTGGCCGGGAAGTGCAAACGTACACGTTTTCGCCGAAAACACGTTTTCCGGCGAAAAGGCACACCACGGCTCTTTCTGAGAAAAAGCAAGCACGGAGGACGAGAATCGCTTTTGCCCTGCGTAGCGTTCCGGGCAGCGGGTAGAACCAGGCAGAGAATTCCCGGCTAGCAGCTTCCCTGTGGCCGGGAAGTGCAAACGTACACGTTTTCGGCCGAAAACGCGTTTACCGGCGAAAACGCACACCACGGCTCTTTCTGAGAAAAAGCAAGCACGGAGGACGAGAATCGCTTTTGCCCTGCGTAGCGTTCTGAGCAGCGGGTAGAAATAGGCAGCGAATTGCCGGCTAGCAGCTTCCCTGTGGCCGGGAAGTGCAAACGTACACGTTTTCGGACGAAAACGCGTTTTCCGGCGAAAACGCACACCACGGCTCTTTCTGAGAAAAAGCAAGCACGGAGGACGAGAATCGCTTTTGCCCTGCGTAGCGTTCCGGACAGCGGGTAGAACCAGGCAGAGAATTCCCGGCTAGCAGCTTCCCTGTGGCGGGGAAGTGCAAACGTACACGTTTTCGGCCGAAAACGCGTTTTCCGGCGAAAACGCACACCACGGCTCTTTCTGAGAAAAAGAAAGCACGGAGGACGAGAATCGCTTTTGCCCTGCGTAGCGTTCCGGGCAGCGGGTAGAACCAGGCAGAGAATTCCCGGCTAGCAGCTTCCCTGTGGCCGGGAAGTGCAAATGTACACGTTTTTGGCCGAAAACGCGTTTTCCGGCGAAAACGCACACCACGGCTCTTTCTGAGAAAAAGCAAGCACGGAGGACGAGAATCGCTTTTGCCCTGCGTAGCGTTCCGGGCAGCGGGTAGAACCAGGCAGAGAATTCCCGGCTAGCAGCTTCCCTGTGGCCGGGAAGTGCAAACGTACACGTTTTCGGCCGAAAACGCGTTTTCCGGCGAAAACGCACACCACGGCTCTTTCTGAGAAAAAGCAAGCACGGAGGACGAGAATCGCTTTTGCCCTGCGTAGCGTTCCGGGCAGCGGGTAGAACCAGGCAGAGAATTCCCGGCTAGCAGCTTCCCTGTGGCCGGGAAGTGCAAACGTACACGTTTTCGGCCGAAAACGCGTTTTCTGGCGAAAACGCACACCACGGCTCTTTCTGAGAAAAAGCAAGCACGGAGGACGAGAATCGCTTTTCCCTGCGTAGCGTTCCGGGCAGCAGGTAGAACCAGGCAGAGAATTCCCGGCTAGCAGCTTCCCTGTGGCCGGGAAGTGCAAACGTACACGTTTTCGGCCGAAAACGCGTTTTCTGGCGAAAACGCACACCACGGCTCTTTCTGAGAAAAAGGAAGCACGGAGGACGAGAATCGCTTTTGCCCTGCGTAGAGTTCCGGGCAGCGGGTAGAACCAGGCAGAGAATTCCCGGCTAGCAGCTTCCCTGTGGCCGGGAAGTGCAAACGTACACGTTTTCGGCCGAAAACGTGTTTTCCGGCGAAAACGCACACCACGGCTCTTTCTGAGAAAAAGCAAGCACGGAGGACGAGAATCGCTTTTGCCCTGCGTAGCGTTCCGGGCAGCGGGTAGAACCAGGCAGAGAATTCCCGGCTAGCAGCTTCCCTGTGGCCGGGAAGTGCAAACGTACACGTTTTCGGCCGAAAACGCGTTTTCCCGCAAAAACGCACACCACGGCTCTTTCTGAGAAAAAGCAAGCACGGAGGACGAGAATCGCTTTTGCCCTGCGTAGCGTTCCGGGCAGCGGGTAGAACCAGGCAGAGAATTCCCGGCTAGCAGCTTCCCTGTGGCCGGAAAGTGCAAACGTACACGTTTTCGACCGAAAACGCGTTTTCTGGCGAAAACGCACACCACGGCTCTTTCTGAGAAAAAGCAAGCACGGAGGACGAGAATCGCTTTTGCCCTGCGTAGCGTTCCGGGCAGCGGGTAGAACCAGGCAGAGAATTCCCGGCTAGCAGCTTCCCTGTGGCGGGGAAGTGCAAACGTACACGTTTTCGGCCGAAAACGCGTTTTCCGGCGAAAACGCACACCACGGCTCTTTCTGAGAAAAAGCAAGCACGGAGGACGAGAATCGCTTTTGCCCTGCGTAGCGTTCCGGGCAGCGGGTAGAACCAGGCAGAGAATTCCCGGCTAGCAGCTTCCCTGTGGCCGGGAAGTGCAAACGTACACGTTTTCGGCCGAAAACGCGTTTTCCGGCGAAAACGCACACCACGGCTCTTTCTGAGAAAAAGCAAGCACGGAGGACGAGAATCGCTTTTGCCCTGCGTAGCGTTCCGGGCAGCGGGTAGAACCAGGCAGAGAATTCCCGGCTAGCAGCTTCCCTGTGGCGGGGAAGTGCAAACGTACACGTTTTCGGCCGAAAACGCGTTTTCCGGCGAAAACGCACACCACGGCTCTTTCTGAGAAAAAGCAAGCACGGAGGACGAGAATCGCTTTTGCCCTGCGTAGCGTTCCGGGCAGCGGGTAGAACCAGGCAGAGAATTCCCGGCTAGCAGCTTCCCTGTGGCCGGGAAGTGCAAACGTACACGTTTTCGGCCGAAAACGCGTTTTCCGGCGAAAACGCACACCACGGCTCTTTCTGAGAAAAAGAAAGCACGGAGGACGAGAATCGCTTTTGCCCTGCGTAGCGTTCCGGGCAGCGGGTAGAACCAGGCAGAGAATTCCCGGCTAGCAGCTTCCCTGTGGCGGGGAAGTGCAAACGTACACGTTTTCGGCCGAAAACGCGTTTTACGGCGAAAACGCACACCACGGCTCTTTCTGAGAAAAAGCAAGCACGGAGGACGAGAATCGCTTTTGGACTGAGTAGCGTTCCGAGCAGCGGGTAGAAATAGGCAGCGAATTGCCGGCTAGCAGCTTCCCTGTGGCCGGGAAGTGCAAACGTACACGTTTCCGGCCGAAAACGCGTTTTCTGGAGAAAAAGCATACCATGGCTCTTTATGAGAAAAAGCAAGCACGGAGGACGAGAATCTCTTTTGCCCTGCGTAGCGTTCCGGGCAGCGGGTAGAACCAGGCAGAGAATTCCCGGCTAGCAGCTTTCCTGTGGCGGGGAAGTGCAAACGTACACGTTTTCGGCCGAAAACGCGTTTTCCGGCGAAAACGCACACCACGGCTCTTTCTGAGAAAAAGCAAGGACGGAGGACGAGAATCGCTTTTGCCCTGCGTAGCGTTCCGGGCAGCGGGTAGAACCAGGCAGAGAATTCCCGGCTAGCAGCTTCCCTGTGGCGGGGAAGTGCAAACGTACACGTTTTCGGCCGAAAACGCGTTTTACGGCGAAAACGCACACCACGGCTCTTTCTGAGAAAAAGCAAGCACGGAGGACGAGAATCGCTTTTGCCCTGCGTAGCGTTCCGGGCAGCGGGTAGAACCAGGCAGAGAATTCCCGGCTAGCAGCTTCCCTGTGGCGGGGAAGTGCAAACGTACACGTTTTCGGCCGAAAACGCGTTTTCCGGCGAAAACGCACACCACGGCTCTTTCTGAGAGAAAGCAAGCACGGAGGACGAGAATCGCTTTTGCCCTGCGTAGCGTTCCGGGCAGCGGGTAGAACCAGGCAGAGAATTCCCGTCTAGCAGCTTCCCTGTGGCGGGGAAGTGCAAACGTACACGTTTTCGGCCGAAAACGCGTTTTCCGGCGAAAACGCACACCACGGCTCTTTCTGAGAAAAAGCAAGCACGGAGGACGAGAATCGCTTTTGCCCTGCGTAGCGTTCCGGGCAGCGGGTAGAACCAGGCAGATAATTCCCGGCTAGCAGCTTCCCTGTGGCCGGGAAGTGCAAACGTACACGTTTCTGGCCGAAAACGCGTTTTCCGGAGAAAAAGCACACCATGGCTCTTTGTGAGAAAAAGCAAGCACGGAGGACGAGAATCGCTTTTGCCCTGCGTAGCGTTCCGGGCAGCGGGTAGAACCAGGCAGAGAATTCCCGGCTAGCAGCTTTCCTGTGGCGGGGAAGTGCAAACGTACACGTTTTCGGCCGAAAACGCGTTTTCCGGCGAAAACGCACACCACGGATCTTTCTGAGAAAAATCAAGCACGGAGGACGAGAATCGCTTTTGCCCTGCGTAGCGTTCCGGGCAGCGGGTAGAACCAGGCAGAGAATTCCCGGCTAGCAGCTTCCCTGTGGCCGGGAAGTGCAAACGTACACGTTTTCGGCCGAAAACGCGTTTTACGGCGAAAACGCACACCACGGCTCTTTCTGAGAAAAAGCAAGCACGGAGGACGAGAATCGCTTTTGCCCTGCCTAGCGTTCCGAGGAGGGGGTAGAAATAGGCAGCGACTTCCCGGCTAGCAGCTTCCCTGTGGTGGGGAAGTGCAAACGTACACGTTTTCGGCCGAAAACGCGTTTTCCGGCGAAAAAGCACACCACGGCTCTTTCTGAGAAAAAGCAAGCACGGAGGACGAGAATCTCTATTGCCCTGCGTAGCGTTCCGGGCAGCGGGTAGAACCAGGCAGAGAATTCCCGGCTAGCAGCTTCCCTGTGGCGGGGAAGTGCAAACGTACACGTTTTCGGCCGAAAACGCGTTTTCCGGCGAAAACGCACACCACGGCTCTTTCTGAGAAAAAGCAAGCACGGAGGACGAGAATCGCTTTTACCCTGCGTAGCGTTCCGGGCAGCGGGTAGAACCAGGCAGAGAATTCCCGTCTAGCAGCTTCGCTGTGGCGGGGAAGTGCAAACGTACACGTTTTCGGCCGAAAAAGCGTTTTCCGGCGAAAACGCACACCACGGCTCTTTCTGAGAAAAAGCAAGCACGGAGGACGAGAATCGCTTTTGCCCTGCGTAGCGTTCTGAGCAGCGGTTAGAAATAGGCAGCGAATTCCCGGCTAGCAGCTTCCCTGTGGCGGGGAAGTGCAAACGTACACGTTTTCGGCCGAAAACGCGTTTTCCGGCGAAAACGCACACCACGGCTCTTTCTGAGAAAAAGCAAGCACGGAGGACGAGAATCGCTTTTGCCCTGCGTAGCGTTCCGGGCAGCGGGTAGAACCAGGCAGAGAATTCCCGGCTAGCAGCTTCCCTGTGGCCGGGAAGTGCAAACGTACACGTTTTCGGCTGAAAGCGCGTTTTCCGGCTAAAACGCACACCACGGCTCTTTCTGAGAAAAAGCAAGCACGGAGGACGAGAATCGCTTTTGCCCTGCGTAGCGTTCCGGGCAGCGGGTAGAACCAGGCAGAGAATTCCCGGCTAGCAGCTTCCCTGTGGCGAGGAAGTGCAAACGTACACGTTTTCGGCCGAAAACGCGTTTTCCGGCGAAAACGCACACCACGGCTCTTTCTGAGAAAAAGCAAGCACGGAGGACGAGAATCGCTTTTGCCCTGCGTAGCGTTCCGGGCAGCGGGTAGAACCAGGCAGAGAATTCCCGGCTAGCAGCTTCCCTGTGGCGAGGAAGTGCAAACGTACACGTTTTCGGCCGAAAACGCGTTTTCCGGCGAAAACGCACACCACGGCTCTTTCTGAGAAAAAGCAAGCACGGAGGACGAGAATCGCTTTTGCCCTGCGTAGCGTTCCGGGCAGCGGGTAGAACCAGGCAGAGAATTCCCGTCTAGCAGCTTCCCTGTGGCCGGGAAGTGCAAACGTACACGTTTTCGGCCGAAAACGAGTTTTCTGGCGAAAACGCACACCACGGCTCTTTCTGAGAAAAAGCAAGCACGGAGGACGAGAATCGCTTTTGCCCAGCGTAGCGTTCTGAGCAGCGGGTAGAAATAGGCAGCGAATTGCCGGCTAGCAGCTTCCCTTTGGCCGGGTAGTGCAAACGTACACGTTTGCGGCCGAAAACGCGTTTTCCGGAGAAAAAGCACACCATGGCTATTTCTGAGAAAAAGCAAGCACGGAGGACGAGAATCGCTTTTGCCCTGCGTAGCGTTCCAGGCACCGGGTAGAACCAGGCAGAGAATTCCCGGCTAGCAGCTTTCCTGTAGCGGGGAAGTGCAAACGTACACGTTTTCGGCCGGAAACGCGTTTTACGGCGAAACGCACACCACGGCTCTTTCTGAGAAAAAGCAAGCACGGAGGACGAGAATCGCTTTTGCCCTGCGTAGCGTTCCGGGCAGCGGGAAGAACCAGGCAGAGAATTCCCGGCTAGCAGCTTCCCTGTGGCGGGGAAGTGCAAACGTACACGTTTCCGGCCGAAAACTCGTTTTCCGGAGAAAAAGCACACCACGGCTCTTTCTGAGAAAAAGCAAGCACGGAGGACGAGAATCGCTTTTGCCCTGCGTAGCGTTCCGGGCAGCGGGAAGAACCAGGCAGAGAATTCCCGGATAGCAGCTTCCCTGTGGCCGGGAAGTGCAAACGTACACGTTTTCGGCCGAAAACGCGTTTTCCGGCGAAAACGCACACCACGGTCTTTCTGAGAAAAAGCAAGCACGGAGGACGAGAATCGCTTTTGCCCTGCGTAGCGTTCCGGGCAGCGGGTAGAACGAGGCAGAGAATTCCCGGCTAGCAGCTTCCCTGTGGCGGGGAAGTGCAAACGTACACGTTTTCGGCCGAAAACACGTTTTCCGGTGAAAACGCACACCACGGCTCTTTCTGAGAAAAAGCAAGCACGGAGGACGAGAATCGCTTTTGCCCTGCGTAGCGTTCCGGGCAGCGGGTAGAACCAGGCAGAGAATTCCCTGCTAGTAGCTTCCCTGTGGCGGAGAAGTGCAAACGTACACGTTTTCGGCCGAAAACGCGTTTTCCGGCGAAAACGCACACCTCGGGTCTTTCTGAGAAAAAGCAAGCACGGAGGACGAGAATCGCTTTTGCCCTGCGTAGCGTTCCGGGCAGCGGGTAGAACCAGGCAGACAATTCCCGGCTAGCATCTTCCCTGTGGCGGGGAAGTGCAAACGTACACGTTTTCGGCCGAAAACGCGTTTTCCGGCGAAAACGCACACCACGGCTCTTTCTGAGAAAAAGCAAGCACGGAGGACGAGAATCGCTTTTGCCCTGCGTAGCGTTCCGGGCAGCGGGTAGAACCAGGCAGAGAATTCCCGGCTAGCATCTTCCCTGTGGCGGGGAAGTGCAAACGTACACGTTTTCGGCCGAAAACGCGTTTTCCGGCGAAAACGCACACCACGGCTCTTTCTGAGAAAAAGCAAGCACGGAGGACGAGAATCGCTTTTGCCCTGCGTAGCGTTCCGGGCAGCGGGTAGAACCAGGCAGAGAATTCCCGGCTAGTAGCTTCCCTGTGGCCGGGATGTGCAAACGTATACGTTTTCGGCCGAAAACGCGTTTTCCGGCGAAAACGCACACCACGGCTCTTTCTGAGAAAAAGCAAGCACGGAGGACGAGAATCGCTTTTGCCCTGCGTAGCGTTCCGGGCAGCGGGTAGAACCAGGCAGAGAATTCCCGGCTAGCATCTTCCCTGTGGCCGGGAAGTGCAAACGTACACATTTGCGGCCGAAAACGCGTTTTCCCGCGAAAAAGCACACCATGGCTCTTTCTGAGAAAAAGCAAGCACGGAGGACGAGAATCGCTTTTGCCCTGCGTAGCGTTCCGGGCAGCGGGTAGAACCAGGCAGAGAATTCCCGGCTAGCAGCTTCCCTGTGGCCGGGAAGTGCAAACGTACACGTTTTCGGCCGAAAACGCGTTTTACGGCGAAAACGCACACCACGGCTCTTTCTGAGAAAAAGCAAGCACGGAGGACGAGAATCGCTTTTGCCCTGCGTAGCGTTCCGGGCAGCGGGTAGAACCAGGCAGAGAATTCCCGGCTAGCAGCTTCCCTGTGGCCGGGAAGTGCAAACGTACACGTTTTCGGCCGAAAACGCGTTTTCGGCGAAAACGCACACCACGGCTCTTTCTGAGAAAAAGCAAGCACGGAGGACGAGAATCGCTTTTGCCCTGCGTAGCGTTCCTGGCAGCGGGTAGAACCAGGCAGAGAATTCCCGTCTAGCAGCTTCCCTGTGGCCGGGAAGTGCAAACGTACACGTTTTCGGCGGAAAACGCGTTTTCCGGCGAAAACGCACACCACGGCTCTTTCTGAGAAAAAGCAAGCACGGAGGACGAGAACCGCTTTGCCCTGCGTAGCGTTCCGGGCAGCGGGTAGAACCAGGCAGAGAATTCCCGGCTAGCAGCTTCCCTGTGGCCGGGAAGAGCAAACGTACACGTTTTCGGCCGAAAACGCGTTTTCCGGCGAAAACGCACACCACGGCTCTTTCTGAGAAAAAGCAAGCACGGAGGACGAGAATCGCTTTTGCCCTGCGTAGTGTTCCGAGCAGCGGGTAGAAATAGGCAGCGAATTCCCGGCTAGCAGCTTCCCTGTGGCGGGGAAGTGCAAACGTACACGTTTTCGGCCGAAAACGCGTTTTCCGGCGAAAACGCACACCACGGCTCTTTCTGAGAAAAAGCAAGCACGGAGGACGAGAATCGCTTTTGCCCTGCGTAGCGTTCCGGGCAGCGGGTAGAACCAGGCAGAGAATTCCCGGCTAGCAGCTTCCCTGTGGCGGGGAAGTGCAAACGTACACGTTTTCGGCCGAAAACGCGTTTTCCGGCGAAAACGCACACCACGGCTCTTTCTGAGAAAAAGCAAGCACGGAGGACGAGAATCGCTTTTGCCCTGAGTAGCGTTCCGGGCAGCGGGTAGAACCAGGCAGAGAATTCCCGGCTAGCAGCTTCCCTGTGGCCGGGAAGTGCAAACGTACACGTTTTCGGCCGAAAACGCGTTTTCCGGCGAAAACGCACACCACGGCTCTTTCTGAGAAAAAGCAAGCACGGAGGACGAGAATCGCTTTTGCCCTGCGTAGCGTTCCGGGCAGCGGGTAGAACCAGGCAGAGAATTCCCGGCTAGCAGCTTCCCTGTTGCCGGGAAGTGCAAACGTACACGTTTTCGGCCGAAAACGCGTTTACCGGCGAAAACGCACACCACGGCTCTTTCTGAGAAAAAGCAAGCACGGAGGACGAGAATCGCTTTTGCCCTGCGTAGCGTTCCGGGCAGCGGGTAGAAACAGGCAGAGAATTCCCGGCTAGCAGCTTCCCTGTGGCCGGGAAGTGCAAACGTACACGTTTTCGGCCGAAAACGCGTTTTCTGGCGAAAACGCACACCACGGTTCTTTCTGAGAAAAAGCAAGAACGGAGGACGAGAATCGCTTTTGCCCTGCGTAGTGTTCCGGGCAGCGGGTAGAACCAGGCAGAGAATTCCCGGCTAGCAGCTTCCCTGTGGCCGGGAAGTGCAAACGTACACGTTTTTGGCCGAAAACGCGTTTTCCGGCGAAAAAGCACACCATGGCTCTTTCTGAGAAAAAGCAAGCACGGAGGACGAGAATCGCTTTTGCCCTGCATAGTGTTCCGGGCAGCGGGTAGAACCAGGCAGAGAATTCCCGGCTAGCAGCTTCCCTGTGGCGGGGAAGTGCAAACGTACACGTTTTCGGCCGAAAACGCGTTTTCCGGCGAAAAAGCACACCACGGCTCTTTCTGAGAAAAAGCAAGCACGGAGGACGAGAATCGCTTTTGCCCTGCGTAGTGTTCCGGGCAGCGGGTAGAACCAGGCAGAGAATTCCCGTCTAGCAGCTTCCCTGTGGCGGGGAAGTGCAAACGTACACGTTTTCGGCCGAAAACGCGTTTTCCGGCGAAAACGCACACCACGGTTCTTTCTGAGAAAAAGCAAGCACGGAGGACTAGAATCGCTTTTGCCCTGCGTAGCGTTCTGAGCAGCGGGTAGAAATAGGCAGCGAATTGCCGGCTAGCAGCTTCCCTGTGGCCGGGAAGTGCAAACGTACACGTTTTCGGCCGAAAACGCGTTTTCCGGCGAAAAAAGCACACCATGGCTCTTTCTGAGAAAAAGCAAGCACGGAGGACGAGAATCGCTTTTGCCCTGCGTAGCGTTCCGGGCAGCGGGTAGAACCAGGCAGAGAATTCCCGTCTAGCAGCTTCCCTGTGGCCGGGAAGTGCAAACGTACACGTTTTCGGCCGAAAACGCGTTTTCCGGCGAAAACGCACACCACGGCTCTTTCTGAGAAAAAGCAAGCACGGAGGACGAGAATCGCTTTTGCCCTGCGTAGCGTTCCGGGCAGCGGGTAGAACCAGGCAGAGAATTCCCGGCTAGCAGCTTCCCTGTGGCCGGGAAGTGCAAACGTACACGTTTTCGGCCGAAAACGCGTTTTCTGGCGAAAAAGCACACCATGGCTCTTTCTGAGAAAAAGCAAGCACGGAAGACGAGAATCGCTTTTGCCCTGCGTAGCGTTCCGGGCAGCGGGTAGAACCAGGCAGCGAATTGCCGGCTAGCAGCTTCCCTGTGGCCGGGAAGTGCAAACGTACACGTTTTCGGCCGAAAACGCGTTTTCCCGCGAAAACGCACACCACGGCTCTTTCTGAGAAAAAGCAAGCACGGAGGACGAGAATCGCTTTTGCTCTGCGTAGCGTTCTGAGCAGTGGGTAGAAATAGGCAGCGAATTGCCGGCTAGCAGCTTCCCTGTGGCCGGGAAGTGCAAACGTACACGTTTCCGGCCGAAAACGCGTTTTCTGGAGAAAAAGCACACCATGGCTCTTTCTGAGAAAAAGCAAGCACGGAGGACGAGAATCGCTTTTGCCCTGCGTAGCGTTCCGGGCAGCGGGTAGAACCAGGCAGAGAATTCCCGTCTAGCAGCTTCCCTGTGGCGGGGAAGTGCAAACGTACACGTTTTCGGCCGAAAACGCGTTTTCCGGCGAAAACGCACACCACGGCTCTTTCTGAGAAAAAGCAAGCACGGAGGACGAGAATCGCTTTTGCCCTGCGTAGCGTTCTGAGCAGCGGGTAGTAATAGGCAGCGAATTGCCGGCTAGCAGCTTCCCTGTGGCCGGGAAGTGCAAACGTACACGTTTTCGGCCGAAAACGCGTTTTCCGGCGAAAACGCACACCACGGCTCTTTCTGAGAAAAAGCAAGCACGGAGGACGAGAATCGCTTTTGCCCTGCGTAGCGTTCCGGGCAGCGGGTAGAACCAGGCAGAGAATTCCCGGCTAGCAGCTTCCCTGTGGCCGGGAAGTGCAAACGTACACGTTTTCGGCCGAAAATGCGTTTTGCGGCGAAAACGCACACCACGGCGCTTTCTGAGAAAAAGCAAGCACGGAGGACGAGAATCGCTTTTGCCCTGCGTAGCGTTCCGGGCAGCGGGTAGAACCAGGCAGAGAATTCCCGGCTAGCAGCTTCCCTGTGGCCGGGAAGTGCAAACGTACACGTTTTCGGCCGAAAACGCGTTTTCCGGTGAAAACGCACACCACGGCTCTTTCTGAGAAAAAGCAAGCACGGAGGACGAGAATCGCTTTTGCCCTGCGTAGCGTTCCGGGCAGCGGGTAGAACCAGGCAGAGAATTCCCGGCTAGCAGCTTCCTTGTGGCGGGGAAGTGCAAACGTACACGTTTTCGGCCGAAAACGCGTTTTCCGGCGAAAACGCACACCACGGCTCTTTCTGAGAAAAAGCAAGCACGGAGGACGAGAATCGCTTTTGCCCTGCGTAGTGTTCCGGGCAGCGGGTAGAACCAGGCAGAGAATTCCCGGCTAGCAGCTTCCCTGTGGCCGGGAAGTTCAAACGTACACGTTTTCGGCCGAAAACGCTTTTTCCGGCGCAAACGCACACCACGGCTCTTTCTGAGAAAAAGCAAGCACGGAGGACGAGAATCGCTTTTGCCCTGCGTAGCGTTCCGGGCAGCGGGTAGAACCAGGCAGAGAATTCCCGGCTAGCAGCTTCCCTGTGGCCGGGAAGTGCAAACGTACACGTTTTCGCCGAAAACACGTTTTCCGGCGAAAAGGCACACCACGGCTCTTTCTGAGAAAAAGCAAGCACGGAGGACGAGAATCGCTTTTGCCCTGCGTAGCGTTCCGGGCAGCGGGTAGAACCAGGCAGAGAATTCCCGGCTAGCAGCTTCCCTGTGGCCGGGAAGTGCAAACGTACACGTTTTCGGCCGAAAACGCGTTTACCGGCGAAAACGCACGCCACGGCTCTTTCTGAGAAAAAGCAAGCACGGAGGACGAGAATCGCTTTTGCCCTGCGTAGCGTTCCGGGCAGCGGGTAGAACCAGGCAGCGAATTGCCGGCTAGCAGCTTCCCTGTGGCCGGGAAGTGCAAACGTACACGTTTTCGGCCGAAAACGCGTTTTCCGGCGAAAAAGCACACCATGGCTCTTTCTGAGAAAAAGCAAGCACGGAGGACGAGAATCGCTTTTGCCCTGCGTAGCGTTCTGAGCAGCGGGTAGAAATAGGCAGCGAATTGCCGGCTAGCAGCTTCCCTGTGGCCGGGAAGTGCAAACGTACACGTTTTCGGACGAAAACGCGTTTTCCGGCGAAAACGCACACCACGGTTCTTTCTAAGACAAAGCAAGCACGGAGGACGAGAATCGCTTTTGCCCTGCGTAGCGTTCCGGGCAGCGGGTAGAACCAGGCAGAGAATTCCCGTCTAGCAGCTTCCCTGTGGCCGGGAAGTGCAAACGTACACGTTTTCGGCCGAAAACGCGTTTTCCGGCGAAAACGCACACCACGGCTCTTTCTGAGAAAAAGCAAGCACGGAGGACGAGAATCGCTTTTGCCCTGCGTAGCGTTCCGGGCAGCGGGTAGAACCAGGCAGAGAATTCCCGGCTAGCAGCTTCCCTGTGGCGGGGAAGTGCAAACGGACACGTTTTCGGCCGAAAACGCGTTTTCCGGCGAAAACGCACACCATGACTCTTTCTGAGAAAAAGCAAGCACGGAGGACGAGAATCGCTTTTGCCCTGCGTAGAGTTCTGAGCAGCGGGTAGAAATAGGCAGCGAATTGCCGGCTAGCAGCTTCCCTGTGGCCGGGAAGTGCAAACGTACACGTTTTCGGCCGAAAACGCGTTTTCCGGCGAAAACGCACACCACGGCTCTTTCTGAGAAAAAGCAAGCACGGAGGACGAGAATCGCTTTTGCCCTGCGTAGCGTTCCGGGCAGCGGGTAGAACCAGGCAGAGAATTCCCGGCTAGCAGCTATCCTGTGGCCGGGAAGTGCAAACGTACACGTTTTCGGCCGAAAACGCGTTTTCCGGCGAAAACGCACACCACGGCTCTTTCTGAGAAAAAGCAATCACGGAGGACGAGAATCGCTTTTGCCCTGCGTAGCGTTCCGGGCAGCGGGTAGAACCAGGCAGAGAATTCCCGGCTAGCAGCTTCCCTGTTGCCGGGAAGTGCAAACGTACACGTTTTCGGCCGAAAACGCGTTTACCGGCGAAAACGCACACCACGGCTCTTTCTGAGAAAAAGCAAGCACGGAGGACGAGAATCGCTTTTGCCCTGCGTAGCGTTCCGGGCAGCGGGTAGAACCAGGCAGAGAATTCCCGGCTAGCAGCTTCCCTGTGGCCGGGAAGTGCAAACGTACACGTTTTCGGCCGAAAACCCGTTTACCGGCGAAAACGCACACCACGGCTCTTTCTGAGAAAAAGCAAGCACGGAGGACGAGAATCGCTTTTGCCCTGCGTAGTGTTCCGGGCAGCGGGTAGAACCAGGCAGAGAATTCCCGGCTTGCAGCTTCCTTGTGGCCGGGAAGTGCAAACGTACACGTTTTCGGCCGAAAACGCGTTTTCCCGCGAAAACGCACACCACGGCTCTTTCTGAGAAAAAGCAAGCACGGAGGACGAGAATCGCTTTTGCCCTGCGTAGCGTTCCGGGCAGCGGGTAGAACCAGGCAGAGAATTCCCGGCTAGCAGCTTCGCTGTGGCGGGGAAGTGCAAACGTACACGTTTTCGGCCGAAAACATGTTTTCCGGCGAAAACGCACACCACGGCTCTTTCTGAGAAAAAGCAAGCACGGAGGACGAGAATCGCTTTTGCTCTGCGTAGCGTTCCGGGCAGCGGGTAGAACCAGGCAGAGAATTCCCGGCTAGCAGCTTCCCTGTGGCGGGGAAGTGCAAACGTACACGTTTTCGGCCGAAAACGCGTTTTCCGGCGAAAACGCACACCACGGTTCTTTCTGAGAAAAAGCAAGCACGGAGGACGAGAATCGCTTTTGCCCTGCGTAGCGTTCTGAGCAGCGGGTAGAAATAGGCAGCGAATTGCCGGCTAGCAGCTTCCCTGTGGCCGGGAAGTGCAAACGTACACGTTTTCGGCCGAAAACGCGTTTTCCGGCGAAAAAAGCACACCATGGCTCTTTCTGAGAAAAAGCAAGCACGGAGGACGAGAATCGCTTTTGCCCTGCGTAGCGTTCTGAGCAGCGGGTAGAAATAGGCAGCGAATTGCCGGCTAGCAGCTTCCCTGTGGCGGGGAAGTGCAAACGTACACGTTTTCGGCCGAAAACGCGTTTTCTGGCGAAAACGCACACCACGGCTCTTTCTGAGAAAAAGCAAGCACGGAGGACGAGAATCGCTTTTGCCCTGCGTAGCGTTCCGGGCAGCGGGTAGAACCAGGCAGAGAATTCCCGGCTAGCAGCTTCCCTGTGGCGGGGAATTGCAAACGTACACGTTTTCGGCCGAAAACGCGTTTTCCGGCGAAAACGCACACCACGGCTCTTTCTGAGAAAAAGCAAGCACGGAGGACGAGAATCGCTTTTGCCCTGCGTAGCGTTCCGGGCAGCGGGTAGAACCAGGCAGAGAATTCCCGGCTAGCAGCTTCCCTGTGGCGGGGAAGTGCAAACGTACACGTTTTCGGCCGAAAACGAGTTTTCTGGCGAAAACGCACACCACGGCTCTTTCTGAGAAAAAGCAAGTACGGAGGACGAGAATCGCTTTTGCCCTGCGTAGCGTTCCGGGCAGCGGGTAGAACCAGGCAGAGAATTCCCGGCTAGCAGCTTCCCTGTGGCCGGGAAGTGCAAACGTACACGTTTTCGGCCGAAAACGCGTTTTCTGGCGAAAAAGCACACCATGGCTCTTTCTGAGAAAAAGCAAGCACGGAAGACTAGAATCGCTTTTGCCGTGCGTAGCGTTCCGGGCAGCGGGTAGAACCAGGCAGAAAATTCCCGACTAGCAGCTTCCCTGTGGCCGGGAAGTGCAAACGTACACGTTTTCGGCCGAAAACGCGTTTTCCCGCGAAAACGCACACCACGGCTCTTTCTGAGAAAAAGCAAGCACGGAGGACGAGAATCGCTTTTGCCCTGCGTAGCGTTCTGAGCAGTGGGTAGAAATACGCAGCGAATTGCCGGCTAGCAGCTTCCCTGTGGCCGGGAAGTGCAAACGTACACGTTTCCGGCCGAAAACGCGTTTTCTGGAGAAAAAGCACACCATGGCTCTTTCTGAGAAAAATCAAGCACGGAGGACGAGAATCGCTTTTGCCCTGCGTAGCGTTCCGGGCAGCGGGTAGAACCAGGCAGAGAATTCCCGGCTAGCAGCTTCCCTGTGGCCGGGAAGTGCAAACGTACACGTTTTCGGCCGAAAACGCGTTTTCTGGCGAAAACGCACACCACGGCTCTTTCTGAGAAAAAGCAAGCACGGAGGACGAGAATCGCTTTTGCCCTGCGTAGCGTTCTGAGCAGCGGGTAGAAATAGGCAGCGAATTGCTGGCTAGCAGCTTCCCTGTGGCCGGGAAGTGCAAACGTACACGTTTTCGGACGAAAACGCGTTTTCCGGCGAAAACGCACACCACGGTTCTTTCTAAGAAAAAGCAAGCACGGAGGACGAGAATCGCTTTTGCCCTGCGTAGCGTTCCGGGCAGCGGGTAGAACCAGGCAGAGAATTCCCGGCTAGCAGCTTCCCTGTGGCGGGGAAGTGCAAACGTACACGTTTTCGGCCGAAAATGTTTTTTCCGCCGAAAACGCACACCACGGCTCTTTCTGAGAAAAAGCAAGCACGGAGGACGAGAATCGCTTTTGCCCTGCGTAGCGTTCCGGGCAGCGGGTAGAACCAGGCAGAGAATTCCCGGCTAGCAGCTTCCCTGTGGCGGGGAAGTGCAAACGTACACGTTTTCGGCCGAAAACGCGTTTTCCGGCGAAAACGCACACCACGGCTCTTTCTGAGAAAAAGCAAGCACGGAGGACGAGAATCGCTTTTCCCTGCATAGCGTTCTGAGCAGCGGGTAGAAATAGGCAGCGAATTGCCGGCTAGCAGCTTCCCTGTGGCCGGGAAGTGCAAATGTACACGTTTTCGGCCGAAAACGCGTTTTCCGGCGAAAAAGCACACCATGGCTCTTTCTGAGAAAAAGCAAGCACGGAGGACGAGAATCGCTTTTGCCCTGCGTAGCGTTCCGGGCAGCGGGTAGAACCAGGCAGAGAATTCCCGGCTAGCAGCTTCCCTGTGGCCGGGAAGTGCAAACGTACACGTTTTCGGCCGAAAATGCGTTTTCCCGCGAAAACGCACACCACGGCACTTTCTGAGAAAAAGCAAGCACGGAGGACGAGAACCGCTTTTGCCCTGCGTAGCGTTCCGGGCAGCGGGTAGAACCAGGCAGAGAATTCCCGGCTAGCAGCTTCCCTGTGGCCGGGAAGTGCAAACGTACACGTTTTCGGCCGAAAACGAGTTTTCCCGCGAAAACGCACACCACGGCTCTTTCTGAGAAAAAGCAAGCACGGAGGACGAGAATCGCTTTTGCCCTGCGTAGCGTTCCGGGCAGCGGGTAGAACCAGGCAGAGAATTCCCGAATAGCAGCTTCCCTGTGGCCGGGAAGTGCAAACGTACACGTTTTCGGCCGAAAACGCGTTTTCCGGCGAAAACGCACACCACGGCTCTTTCTGAGAAAAAGCAAGCACGGAGGACGAGAATCGCTTTTGCCCTGCGTAGCGTTCCGGGCAGCGGGTAGAACCAGGCAGAGAATTCCCGGCTAGCAGCTTCCGTGTGGCCGGGAAGTGCAAACGTACACGTTTTCGGCCGAAAACGCGTTTTCTGGCGAAAACGCACACCACGGCTCTTTCTGAGAAAAAGCAAGCACGGAGGACGAGAATCGCTTTTCCCTGCGTAGCGTTCCGGGCAGCGGGTAGAACCAGGCAGAGAATTCCCGGCTAGCAGCTTCCCTGTGGCCGGGAAGTGCAAACGTACACGTTTTCGGCCGAAAACTCGTTTTCCGGCGAAAACGCACACCACGGCTCTTTCTGAGAAAAAGCAAGCACGGAGGACGAGAATCGCTTTTGCCCTGCGTAGTGTTCCGGGCAGCGGGTAGAACCAGGCAGAGAATTCCCGGCTAGCAGCTTCCCTGTGGCGGGGAAGTGCAAACGTACACGTTTTCGGCCGAAAACGCGTTTTCCGGCGAAAACGCACACCACGGCTCTTTCTGAGAAAAAGCAAGCACGGAGGACGAGAATCGCTTTTGCCCTGCGTAGCGTTCCGGGCAGCGGGTAGAACCAGGCAGAGAATTCCCGGCTAGCAGCTTCCCTGTGGCCGGGAAGTGCAAACGTACACGTTTTCGGCCGAAAACGCGTTTTCCGGCGAAAACGCACACCACGGCTCTTTCTGAGAAAAAGCAAGCACGGAGGACGAGAATCGCTTTTGCCCTGCGTAGCGTTCCGGGCAGCGGGTAGAACCAGGCAGAGAATTCCCGGCTAGCAGCTTCCCTGTGGCCGGGAAGTGCAAACGTACACGTTTTCGGCCGAAAACGCGTTTTCCGGCGAAAACGCACACCACGGCTCTTTCTGAGAAAAAGCAAGCACGGAGGACGAGAATCGCTTTTGCCCTGCGTAGCGTTCCGGGCAGCGGGTAGAACCAGGCAGAGAATTCCCGGCTAGCAGCTTCCCTGTGGCCGGGAAGTGCAAACGTACACGTTTTCGGCCGAAAACGCGTTTTCTGGCGAAAACGCACACCACGGCTCTTTCTGAGAAAAAGCAAGCACGGAGGACGAGAATCGCTTTTGCCCTGCGTAGTGTTCCGGGCAGCGGGTAGAACCAGGCAGAGAATTCCCGGCTAGCAGCTTCCCTGTGGCCGGGAAGTGCAAACGTACACGTTTTCGGCCGAAAACGTGTTTTCCGGCGAAAACGCACACCATGGCTCTTTCTGAGAAAAAGCAAGCACGGAGGACGAGAATCGCTTTTGCCCTGCGAAGCGTTCCGGGCAGCGGGAAGACCCAGGCAGAGAATTCCCGGCTAGCAGCTTCCCTGTGGCCGGGAAGTGCAAACGTACACGTTTTCGGCCGAAAACGCGTTTTCCCGCAAAAACGCACACCACGGCTCTTTCTGAGAAAAAGCAAGCACGGAGGACGAGAATCGCTTTTGCCCTGCGTAGCGTTCCGGGCAGCGGGTAGAACCAGGCAGAGAATTCCCGGCTAGCAGCTTCCCTGTGGCCGGGAAGTGCAAACGTACACGTTTTCGGCCGAAAACGCGTTTTCCCGCGAAAACGCACACCACGGCTCTTTCTGAGAAAAAGCAAGCACGGAGGACGAGAATCGCTTTTGCCCTGCGTAGCGTTCCGGGCAGCGGGTAGAACCAGGCAGAGAATTCCCGGCTAGCAGCTTCCCTGTGGCGGGGAAGTGCAAACGTACACGTTTTCGGCCGAAAACGCGTTTTCCGGCGAAAACGCACACCACGGCTCTTTCTGAGAAAAAGCAATCACGGAGGACGAGAATCGCTTTTTCCCTGCGTAGCGTTCTGAGCAGCGGGTAGAAATAGGCAGCGAATTGCCGGCTAGCAGCTTCCCTGTGGCCGGGAAGTGCAAACGTACACGTTTTCGGCCGAAAACGCGTTTTCCGGCGAAAAAGCACACCACGGCTCTTTCTGAGAAAAAGCAAGCACGGAGGACGAGAATCGCTTTTGCCCTGCGTATCGTTCTGAGCAGTGGGTAGAAATAGGCAGCGAATTGCCGGCTAGCAGCTTCCCTGTGGCCGGGAAGTGCAAACGTACACGTTTTCGCCGAAAACACGTTTTCCGGCGAAAAGGCACACCACGGCTCTTTCTGAGAAAAAGCAAGCACGGAGGACGAGAATCGCTTTTGCCCTGCGTAGCGTTCCGGGCAGCGGGTAGAACCAGGCAGAGAATTCCCGGCTAGCAGCTTCCCTGTGGCCGGGAAGTGCAAACGTACACGTTTTCGGCCGAAAACGCGTTTACCGGCGAAAACGCACACCACGGCTCTTTCTGAGAAAAAGCAAGCACGGAGGACGAGAATCGCTTTTGCCCTGCGTAGCGTTCTGAGCAGCGGGTAGAAATAGGCAGCGAATTGCCGGCTAGCAGCTTCCCTGTGGCCGGGAAGTGCAAACGTACACGTTTTCGGACGAAAACGCGTTTTCCGGCGAAAACGCACACCACGGCTCTTTCTGAGAAAAAGCAAGCACGGAGGACGAGAATCGCTTTTGCCCTGCGTAGCGTTCCGGACAGCGGGTAGAACCAGGCAGAGAATTCCCGGCTAGCAGCTTCCCTGTGGCCGGGAAGTGCAAACGTACACGTTTTCGGACGAAAACGCGTTTTCCGGCGAAAACGCACACCACGGCTCTTTCTGAGAAAAAGCAAGCACGGAGGACGAGAATCGCTTTTGCCCTGCGTAGCGTTCCGGGCAGCGGGTAGAACCAGGCAGAGAATTCCCGGCTAGCAGCTTCCCTGTGGCCGGGAAGTGCAAACGTACACGTTTTCGGCCGAAAACGCGTTTTCCGGCGAAAACGCACACCACGGCTCTTTCTGAGAAAAAGCAAGCACGGAGGACGAGAATCGCTTTTGCCCTGCGTAGCGTTCCGGGCAGCGGGTAGAACCAGGCAGAGAATTCCCGTCTAGCAGCTTCCCTGTGGCGGGGAAGTGCAAACGTACACGTTTTCGGCCGAAAACGCGTTTTCCGGCGAAAACGCACACCACGGCTCTTTCTGAGAAAAAGCAAGCACGGAGGACGAGAATCGCTTTTGCCCTGCGTAGCGTTCCGGGCAGCGGGTAGAACCAGGCAGAGAATTCCCGGCTAGCAGCTTCCCTGTGGCCGGGAAGTGCAAACGTACACGTTTTCGGCCGAAAACGCGTTTTCCGGCGAAAACGCACACCACGGCTCTTTCTGAGAAAAAGAAAGCACGGAGGACGAGAATCGCTTTTGCCCTGCGTAGCGTTCCGGGCAGCGGGTAGAACCAGGCAGAGAATTCCCGGCTAGCAGCTTCCCTGTGGCCGGGAAGTGCAAATGTACACGTTTTTGGCCGAAAACGCGTTTTCCGGCGAAAACGCACACCACGGCTCTTTCTGAGAAAAAGCAAGCACGGAGGACGAGAATCGCTTTTGCCCTGCGTAGCGTTCCGGGCAGCGGGTAGAACCAGGCAGAGAATTCCCGGCTAGCAGCTTCCCTGTGGCCGGGAAGTGCAAACGTACACGTTTTCGGCCGAAAACGCGTTTTCCGGCGAAAACGCACACCACGGCTCTTTCTGAGAAAAAGCAAGCACGGAGGACGAGAATCGCTTTTGCCGTGCGTAGCGTTCCGGGCAGCGGGTAGAACCAGGCAGAGAATTCCCGGCTAGCAGCTTCCCTGTGGCCGGGAAGTGCAAACGTACACGTTTTCGGCCGAAAACGCGTTTTCTGGCGAAAACGCACACCACGGCTCTTTCTGAGAAAAAGCAAGCACGGAGGACGAGAATCGCTTTTCCCTGCGTAGCGTTCCGGGCAGCAGGTAGAACCAGGCAGAGAATTCCCGGCTAGCAGCTTCCCTGTGGCCGGGAAGTGCAAACGTACACGTTTTCGGCCGAAAACGCGTTTTCTGGCGAAAACGCACACCACGGCTCTTTCTGAGAAAAAGGAAGCACGGAGGACGAGAATCGCTTTTGCCCTGCGTAGAGTTCCGGGCAGCGGGTAGAACCAGGCAGAGAATTCCCGGCTAGCAGCTTCCCTGTGGCCGGGAAGTGCAAACGTACACGTTTTCGGCCGAAAACGTGTTTTCCGGCGAAAACGCACACCACGGCTCTTTCTGAGAAAAAGCAAGCACGGAGGACGAGAATCGCTTTTGCCCTGCGTAGCGTTCCGGGCAGCGGGTAGAACCAGGCAGAGAATTCCCGGCTAGCAGCTTCCCTGTGGCCGGGAAGTGCAAACGTACACGTTTTCGGCCGAAAACGCGTTTTCCCGCAAAAACGCACACCACGGCTCTTTCTGAGAAAAAGCAAGCACGGAGGACGAGAATCGCTTTTGCCCTGCGTAGCGTTCCGGGCAGCGGGTAGAACCAGGCAGAGAATTCCCGGCTAGCAGCTTCCCTGTGGCCGGAAAGTGCAAACGTACACGTTTTCGACCGAAAACGCGTTTTCTGGCGAAAACGCACACCACGGCTCTTTCTGAGAAAAAGCAAGCACGGAGGACGAGAATCGCTTTTGCCCTGCGTAGCGTTCCGGGCAGCGGGTAGAACCAGGCAGAGAATTCCCGGCTAGCAGCTTCCCTGTGGCGGGGAAGTGCAAACGTACACGTTTTCGGCCGAAAACGCGTTTTCCCGCGAAAACGCACACCACGGCTCTTTCTGAGAAAAAGCAAGCACGGAGGACGAGAATCGCTTTTGCCCTGCGTAGCGTTCCGGGCAGCGGGTAGAACCAGGCAGAGAATTCCCGGCTAGCAGCTTCCCTGTGGCCGGGAAGTGCAAACGTACACGTTTTCGGCCGAAAACGCGTTTTCCGGCGAAAACGCACACCACGGCTCTTTCTGAGAAAAAGCAAGCACGGAGGACGAGAATCGCTTTTGCCCTGCGTAGCGTTCCGGGCAGCGGGTAGAACCAGGCAGAGAATTCCCGTCTAGCAGCTTCCCTGTGGCGGGGAAGTGCAAACGTACACGTTTTCGGCCGAAAACGCGTTTTCCGGCGAAAACGCACACCACGGCTCTTTCTGAGAAAAAGCAAGCACGGAGGACGAGAATCGCTTTTGCCCTGCGTAGCGTTCCGGGCAGCGGGTAGAACCAGGCAGAGAATTCCCGGCTAGCAGCTTCCCTGTGGCCGGGAAGTGCAAACGTACACGTTTTCGGCCGAAAACGCGTTTTCCGGCGAAAACGCACACCACGGCTCTTTCTGAGAAAAAGCAAGCACGGAGGACGAGAATCGCTTTTGCCCTGCGTAGCGTTCCGGGCAGCGGGTAGAACCAGGCAGAGAATTCCCGGCTAGCAGCTTCCCTGTGGCCGGGAAGTGCAAATGTACACGTTTTTGGCCGAAAACGCGTTTTCCGGCGAAAACGCACACCACGGCTCTTTCTGAGAAAAAGCAAGCACGGAGGACGAGAATCGCTTTTGCCCTGCGTAGCGTTCCGGGCAGCGGGTAGAACCAGGCAGAGAATTCCCGGCTAGCAGCTTCCCTGTGGCCGGGAAGTGCAAACGTACACGTTTTCGGCCGAAAACGCGTTTTCCGGCGAAAACGCACACCACGGCTCTTTCTGAGAAAAAGCAAGCACGGAGGACGAGAATCGCTTTTGCCCTGCGTAGCGTTCCGGGCAGCGGGTAGAACCAGGCAGAGAATTCCCGGCTAGCAGCTTCCCTGTGGCCGGGAAGTGCAAACGTACACGTTTTCGGCCGAAAACGCGTTTTCTGGCGAAAACGCACACCACGGCTCTTTCTGAGAAAAAGCAAGCACGGAGGACGAGAATCGCTTTTCCCTGCGTAGCGTTCCGGGCAGCAGGTAGAACCAGGCAGAGAATTCCCGGCTAGCAGCTTCCCTGTGGCCGGGAAGTGCAAACGTACACGTTTTCGGCCGAAAACGCGTTTTCTGGCGAAAACGCACACCACGGCTCTTTCTGAGAAAAAGGAAGCACGGAGGACGAGAATCGCTTTTGCCCTGCGTAGAGTTCCGGGCAGCGGGTAGAACCAGGCAGAGAATTCCCGGCTAGCAGCTTCCCTGTGGCCGGGAAGTGCAAACGTACACGTTTTCGGCCGAAAACGTGTTTTCCGGCGAAAACGCACACCACGGCTCTTTCTGAGAAAAAGCAAGCACGGAGGACGAGAATCGCTTTTGCCCTGCGTAGCGTTCCGGGCAGCGGGTAGAACCAGGCAGAGAATTCCCGGCTAGCAGCTTCCCTGTGGCCGGGAAGTGCAAACGTACACGTTTTCGGCCGAAAACGCGTTTTCCCGCAAAAACGCACACCACGGCTCTTTCTGAGAAAAAGCAAGCACGGAGGACGAGAATCGCTTTTGCCCTGCGTAGCGTTCCGGGCAGCGGGTAGAACCAGGCAGAGAATTCCCGGCTAGCAGCTTCCCTGTGGCCGGAAAGTGCAAACGTACACGTTTTCGACCGAAAACGCGTTTTCTGGCGAAAACGCACACCACGGCTCTTTCTGAGAAAAAGCAAGCACGGAGGACGAGAATCGCTTTTGCCCTGCGTAGCGTTCCGGGCAGCGGGTAGAACCAGGCAGAGAATTCCCGGCTAGCAGCTTCCCTGTGGCGGGGAAGTGCAAACGTACACGTTTTCGGCCGAAAACGCGTTTTCCGGCGAAAACGCACACCACGGCTCTTTCTGAGAAAAAGCAATCACGGAGGACGAGAATCGCTTTTTCCCTGCGTAGCGTTCTGAGCAGCGGGTAGAAATAGGCAGCGAATTGCCGGCTAGCAGCTTCCCTGTGGCCGGGAAGTGCAAACGTACACGTTTTCGGCCGAAAACTCGTTTTCCGGCGAAAAAGTACACCACGGCTCTTTCTGAGAAAAAGCAAGCACGGAGGACGAGAATCGCTTTTGCCCTGCGTATCGTTCTGAGCAGTGGGTAGAAATAGGCAGCGAATTGCCGGCTAGCAGCTTCCCTGTGGCCGGGAAGTGCAAACGTACACGTTTTCGCCGAAAACACGTTTTCCGGCGAAAAGGCACACCACGGCTCTTTCTGAGAAAAAGCAAGCACGGAGGACGAGAATCGCTTTTGCCCTGCGTAGCGTTCCGGGCAGCGGGTAGAACCAGGCAGAGAATTCCCGGCTAGCAGCTTCCCTGTGGCCGGGAAGTGCAAACGTACACGTTTTCGGCCGAAAACGCGTTTACCGGCGAAAACGCACACCACGGCTCTTTCTGAGAAAAAGCAAGCACGGAGGACGAGAATCGCTTTTGCCCTGCGTAGCGTTCCGGGCAGCGGGTAGAACCAGGCAGCGAATTGCCGGCTAGCAGCTTCCCTGTGGCCGGGAAGTGCAAACGTACACGTTTTCGGCCGAAAACGCGTTTTCCGGCGAAAACGCACACCACGGCTCTTTCTGAGAAAAAGCAAGCACGGAGGACGAGAATCGCTTTAGCCCTGCGTAGCGTTCCGGGCAGCGGGTAGAACCAGGCAGAGAATTCCCGGCTAGCAGCTTCCCTGTGGCGGGGAAGTGCAAACGTACACGTTTTCAGCCGAAAACGCGTTTTCCGGCGAAAACGCACACCACGGCTCTTTCTGAGAAAAAGCAAGCACGGAGGACGAGAATCGCTTTTGCCCTGCGTAGCGTTCTGAGCAGCGGGTAGAAATAGGCAGCGAATTGCCGGCTAGCAGCTTCCCTGTGGCCGGGAAGTGCAAACGTACACGTTTTCGGACGAAAACGCGTTTTCCGGTGAAAACGCACACCACGGCTCTTTCTGAGAAAAAGCAAGCACGGAGGACGAGAATCGCTTTTGCCCTGCGTAGCGTTCCGGGCAGCGGGTAGAACCAGGCAGAGAATTCCCGGCTAGCAGCTTCCCTGTGGCCGGGAAGTGCAAACGTACACGTTTTCGGCCGAAAACGCGTTTTCCGGCGAAAAAGCACACCATGGCTCTTTCTGAGAAAAAGCAAGCACGGAGGACGAGAATCGCTTTTACCCTGCGTAGCGTTCCGGGCAGCGGGTAGAACCAGGCAGAGAATTCCCGTCTAGCAGCTTCCCTGTGGCGGGGAAGTGCAAACGTACACGTTTTCGGCCGAAAACGCGTTTTCCGGTGAAAACGCACACCACGGCTCTTTCTGAGAAAAAGCAAGCACGGAGGACGAGAATCGCTTTTGCCCTGCGTAGCGTTCCGGGCAGCGGGTAGAACCAGGCAGAGAATTCCCGGCTAGCAGCTTCCCTGTGGCGGGGAAGTGGAAACGTACACGTTTTCGGCCGAAAACGCGTTTTCCGGCGAAAACGCACACCACGGCTCTTTCTGAGAAAAAGCAAGCACGGAGGACGAGAATCGCTTTTGCCCTGCGTAGCGTTCCGGGCAGCGGGTAGAATCAGGCAGAGAATTCCCGGCTAGCAGCTTCCCTGTGGCCGGGAAGTGCAAATGTATACGTTTTTGGCCGAAAACGCGTTTTCCGGCGAAAACGCACACCACGGCTCTTTCTGAGAAAAAGCAAGCACGGAGGACGAGAATCGCTTTTGCCCTGCGTAGCGTTCCGGGCAGCGGGTAGAACCAGGCAGAGAATTCCCGGCTAGCAGCTTCCCTGTGGCCGGGAAGTGCAAACGTACACGTTTTCGGCCGAAAACGCGTTTTCCGGCGAAAACGCACACCACGGCTCTTTCTGAGAAAAAGCAAGCACGGAGGACGAGAATCGCTTTTGCCCTGCGTAGCGTTCCGGGCAGCGGGTAGAACCAGGCAGAGAATTCCCGGCTAGCAGCTTCCCTGTGGCGGGGAAGTGCAAACGTACACGTTTTCGACCGAAAACGCGTTTTCTGGCGAAAACGCACACCACGGCTCTTTCTGAGAAAAAGCAAGCACGGAGGACGAGAATCGCTTTTCCCTGCGTAGCGTTCCGGGCAGCGGGTAGAACCAGGCAGAGAATTCCCGGCTAGCAGCTTCCCTGTGGCCGGGAAGTGCAAACGTACTCGTTTTCGGCCGAAAACGCGTTTTCCGGCGAAAACGCACACCACGGCTCTTTCTGAGAAAAAGCAAGCACGGAGGACGAGAATCGCTTTTGCCCTGCGTAGTGTTCCGGGCAGCGGGTAGAACCAGGCAGAGAATTCCCGGCTAGCAGCTTCCCTGTGGCCGGGAAGTGCAAACGTACACGTTTTCGGCCGAAAACGCGTTTTCCCGCGAAAACGCACACCACGGCTCTTTCTGGGAAAAAGCAAGCACGGAGGACGAGAATCGCTTTTGCCCTGCGTAGCGTTCCGGGCAGCGGGTAGAACCAGGCAGAGAATTCCCGTCTAGCAGCTTCCCTGTGGCCGGGAAGTGCAAACGTACACGTTTTCGGCCGAAAACGCGTTTTCCGGCGAAAACGCACACCACGGCTCTTTCTGAGAAAAAGCAACACGGAGGACGAGAATCGCTTTTGCCCTGCGTAGTGTTCTGAGCAGCGTGTAGAACCAGGCAGCGAATTGCCGGCTAGCAGCTTCCCTGTGGCCGGGAAGTGCAAACGTACACGTTTTCGGCCGAAAACGCGTTTTCCCGCAAAAACGCACACCACGGCTCTTTCTGAGAAAAAGCAAGCACGGAGGACGAGAATCGCTTTTGCCCTGCGTAGCGTTCCGGGCAGCGGGTAGAACCAGGCAGAGAATTCCCGGCTAGCAGCTTCCCTGTGGCCGGGAAGTGCAAACGTACACGTTTTCGGCCGAAAACGCGTTTTCCCGCGAAAACGCACACCACGGCTCTTTCTGAGAAAAAGCAAGCACGGAGGACGAGAATCGCTTTTGCCCTGCGTAGCGTTCCGGGCAGCGGGTAGAACCAGGCAGAGAATTCCCGGCTAGCAGCTTCCCTGTGGCGGGGAAGTGCAAACGTACACGTTTTCGGCCGAAAACGCGTTTTCCGGCGAAAACGCACACCACGGCTCTTTCTGAGAAAAAGCAATCACGGAGGACGAGAATCGCTTTTTCCCTGCGTAGCGTTCTGAGCAGCGGGTAGAAATAGGCAGCGAATTCCCGGCTAGCAGCTTCCCTGTGGCCGGGAAGTGCAAACGTACACGTTTTCGGCCGAAAACGCGTTTTCCGGCGAAAAAGCACACCACGGCTCTTTCTGAGAAAAAGCAAGCACGGAGGACGAGAATCGCTTTTGCCCTGCGTATCGTTTTGAGCAGTGGGTAGAAATAGGCAGCGAATTGCCGGCTAGCAGCTTCCCTGTGGCCGGGAAGTGCAAACGTACACGTTTTCGCCGAAAACACGTTTTCCGGCGAAAAGGCACACCACGGCTCTTTCTGAGAAAAAGCAAGCACGGAGAACGAGAATCGCTTTTGCCCTGCGTAGCGTTCCGGGCAGCGGGTAGAACCAGGCAGAGAATTCCCGGCTAGCAGCTTCCCTGTGGCCGGGAAGTGCAAACGTACACGTTTTCGGCCGAAAACGCGTTTACCGGCGAAAACGCACAACACGGCTCTTTCTGAGAAAAAGCAAGCACGGAGGACGAGAATCGCTTTTGCCCTGCGTAGCGTTCCGGGCAGCGGGTAGAACCAGGCAGCGAATTGCCGGCTAGCAGCTTCCCTGTGGCCGGGAAGTGCAAACGTACACGTTTTCGGCCGAAAACGCGTTTTCCGGCGAAAACGCACACCACGGCTCTTTCTGAGAAAAAGCAAGCACGGAGGACGAGAATCGCTTTTGCCCTGCGTAGCGTTCCGAGCAGCGGGTAGAACCACGCAGAGAATTCCCGGCTAGCAGCTTCCCTGTGGCGGGGAAGTGCAAACGTACACGTTTTCGGCCGAAAACGCGTTTTCCGGCGAAAACGCACACCACGGCTCTTTCTGAGAAAAAGCAAGCACGGAGGACGAGAATCGCTTTTGCCCTGCGTAGCGTTCTGAGCAGCGGGTAGAAATAGGCAGCGAATTGCCGGCTAGAAACTTCCCTGTGGCCGGGAAGTGCAAACGTACACGTTTTCGGACGAAAACGCGTTTTCCGGCGAAAACGCACACCACGGCTCTTTCTGAGAAAAAGCAAGCACGGAGGACGAGAATCGCTTTTGCCCTGCGTAGCGTTCCGGACAGCGGGTAGAACCAGGCAGAGAATTCCCGGCTAGCAGCTTCCCTGTGGCGGGGAAGTGCAAACGTACACGTTTTCGGCCGAAAACGCGTTTTCCGGCGAAAACGCACACCACGGCTCTTTCTGAGAAAAAGCAAGCACGGAGGACGAGAATCGCTTTTGCCCTGCGTAGCGTTCCGGGCAGCGGGTAGAACCAGGCAGAGAATTCCCGGCTAGCAGCTTCCCTGTGGCCGGGAAGTGCAAACGTACACGTTTTCGGCCGAAAACGCGTTTTCCGGCGAAAACGCACACCACGGCTCTTTCTGAGAAAAAGCAAGCACGGAGGACGAGAATCGCTTTTGCCCTGCGTAGCGTTCCGGGCAGCGGGTAGAACCAGGCAGAGAATTCCCGTCTAGCAGCTTCCCTGTGGCGGGGAAGTGCAAACGTACACGTTTTCGGCCGAAAACGCGTTTTCCGGCGAAAACGCACACCACGGCTCTTTCTGAGAAAAAGCAAGCACGGAGGACGAGAATCGCTTTTGCCCTGCGTAGCGTTCCGGGCAGCGGGTAGAACCAGGCAGAGAATTCCCGGCTAGCAGCTTCCCTGTGGCCGGGAAGTGCAAACGTACACGTTTTCGGCCGAAAACGCGTTTTCCGGCGAAAACGCACACCACGGCTCTTTCTGAGAAAAAGCAAGCACGGAGGACGAGAATCGCTTTTGCCCTGCGTATCGTTCTGAGCAGTGGGTAGAAATAGGCAGCGAATTGCCGGCTAGCAGCTTCCCTGTGGCCGGGAAGTGCAAACGTACACGTTTTCGCCGAAAACACGTTTTCCGGCGAAAAGGCACACCACGGCTCTTTCTGAGAAAAAGCAAGCACGGAGAACGAGAATCGCTTTTGCCCTGCGTAGCGTTCCGGGCAGCGGGTAGAACCAGGCAGAGAATTCCCGGCTAGCAGCTTCCCTGTGGCCGGGAAGTGCAAACGTACACGTTTTCGGCCGAAAATGCGTTTACCGGCGAAAACGCACAACACGGCTCTTTCTGAGAAAAAGCAAGCACGGAGGACGAGAATCGCTTTTGCCCTGCGTAGCGTTCCGGGCAGCGGGTAGAACCAGGCAGCGAATTGCCGGCTAGCAGCTTCCCTGTGGCCGGGAAGTGCAAACGTACACGTTTTCGGCCGAAAACGCGTTTTCCGGCGAAAACGCACACCACGGCTCTTTCTGAGAAAAAGCAAGCACGGAGGACGAGAATCGCTTTTGCCCTGCGTAGCGTTCCGAGCAGCGGGTAGAACCACGCAGAGAATTCCCGGCTAGCAGCTTCCCTGTGGCGGGGAAGTGCAAACGTACACGTTTTCGGCCGAAAACGCGTTTTCCGGCGAAAACGCACACCACGGCTCTTTCTGAGAAAAAGCAAGCACGGAGGACGAGAATCGCTTTTGCCCTGCGTAGCGTTCTGAGCAGCGGGTAGAAATAGGCAGCGAATTGCCGGCTAGCAACTTCCCTGTGGCCGGGAAGTGCAAACGTACACGTTTTCGGACGAAAACGCGTTTTCCGGCGAAAACGCACACCACGGCTCTTTCTGAGAAAAAGCAAGCACGGAGGACGAGAATCGCTTTTGCCCTGCGTAGCGTTCCGGACAGCGGGTAGAACCAGGCAGAGAATTCCCGGCTAGCAGCTTCCCTGTGGCGGGGAAGTGCAAACGTACACGTTTTCGGCCGAAAACGCGTTTTCCGGCGAAAACGCACACCACGGCTCTTTCTGAGAAAAAGCAAGCACGGAGGACGAGAATCGCTTTTGCCCTGCGTAGCGTTCCGGGCAGCGGGTAGAACCAGGCAGAGAATTCCCGGCTAGCAGCTTCCCTGTGGCCGGGAAGTGCAAACGTACACGTTTTCGGCCGAAAACGCGTTTTCCGGCGAAAACGCACACCACGGCTCTTTCTGAGAAAAAGCAAGCACGGAGGACGAGAATCGCTTTTGCCCTGCGTAGCGTTCCGGGCAGCGGGTAGAACCAGGCAGAGAATTCCCGTCTAGCAGCTTCCCTGTGGCGGGGAAGTGCAAACGTACACGTTTTCGGCCGAAAACGCGTTTTCCGGCGAAAACGCACACCACGGCTCTTTCTGAGAAAAAGCAAGCACGGAGGACGAGAATCGCTTTTGCCCTGCGTAGCGTTCCGGGCAGCGGGTAGAACCAGGCAGAGAATTCCCGGCTAGCAGCTTCCCTGTGGCCGGGAAGTGCAAACGTACACGTTTTCGGCCGAAAACGCGTTTTCCGGCGAAAACGCACACCACGGCTCTTTCTGAGAAAAAGAAAGCACGGAGGACGAGAATCGCTTTTGCCCTGCGTAGCGTTCCGGGCAGCGGGTAGAACCAGGCAGAGAATTCCCGGCTAGCAGCTTCCCTGTGGCCGGGAAGTGCAAATGTACACGTTTTTGGCCGAAAACGCGTTTTCCGGCGAAAACGCACACCACGGCTCTTTCTGAGAAAAAGCAAGCACGGAGGACGAGAATCGCTTTTGCCCTGCGTAGCGTTCCGGGCAGCGGGTAGAACCAGGCAGAGAATTCCCGGCTAGCAGCTTCCCTGTGGCCGGGAAGTGCAAACGTACACGTTTTCGGCCGAAAACGCGTTTTCCGGCGAAAACGCACACCACGGCTCTTTCTGAGAAAAAGCAAGCACGGAGGACGAGAATCGCTTTTGCCCTGCGTAGCGTTCCGGGCAGCGGGTAGAACCAGGCAGAGAATTCCCGGCTAGCAGCTTCCCTGTGGCCGGGAAGTGCAAACGTACACGTTTTCGGCCGAAAACGCGTTTTCTGGCGAAAACGCACACCACGGCTCTTTCTGAGAAAAAGCAAGCACGGAGGACGAGAATCGCTTTTTCCCTGCGTAGCGTTCTGAGCAGCGGGTAGAAATAGGCAGCGAATTGCCGGCTAGCAGCTTCCCTGTGGCCGGGAAGTGCAAACGTACACGTTTTCGGCCGAAAACGCGTTTTCCGGCGAAAAAGCACACCACGGCTCTTTCTGAGAAAAAGCAAGCACGGAGGACGAGAATCGCTTTTGCCCTGCGTATCGTTCTGAGCAGTGGGTAGAAATAGGCAGCGAATTGCCGGCTAGCAGCTTCCCTGTGGCCGGGAAGTGCAAACGTACACGTTTTCGCCGAAAACACGTTTTCCGGCGAAAAGGCACACCACGGCTCTTTCTGAGAAAAAGCAAGCACGGAGGACGAGAATCGCTTTTGCCCTGCGTAGCGTTCCGGGCAGCGGGTAGAACCAGGCAGAGAATTCCCGGCTAGCAGCTTCCCTGTGGCCGGGAAGTGCAAACGTACACGTTTTCGGCCGAAAACGCGTTTACCGGCGAAAACGCACACCACGGCTCTTTCTGAGAAAAAGCAAGCACGGAGGACGAGAATCGCTTTTGCCCTGCGTAGCGTTCCGGGCAGCGGGTAGAACCAGGTAGCGAATTGCCGGCTAGCAGCTTCCCTGTGGCCGGGAAGTGCAAACGTACACGTTTTCGGCCGAAAACGCGTTTTCCGGCGAAAACGCACACCACGGCTCTTTCTGAGAAAAAGCAAGCACGGAGGACGAGAATCGCTTTAGCCCTGCGTAGCGTTCCGGGCAGCGGGTAGAACCAGGCAGAGAATTCCCGGCTAGCAGCTTCCCTGTGGCGGGGAAGTGCAAACGTACACGTTTTCAGCCGAAAACGCGTTTTCCGGCGAAAACGCACACCACGGCTCTTTCTGAGAAAAAGCAAGCACGGAGGACGAGAATCGCTTTTGCCCTGCGTAGCGTTCTGAGCAGCGGGTAGAAATAGGCAGCGAATTGCCGGCTAGCAGCTTCCCTGTGGCCGGGAAGTGCAAACGTACACGTTTTCGGACGAAAACGCGTTTTCCGGTGAAAACGCACACCACGGCTCTTTCTGAGAAAAAGCAAGCACGGAGGACGAGAATCGCTTTTGCCCTGCGTAGCGTTCCGGGCAGCGGGTAGAACCAGGCAGAGAATTCCCGGCTAGCAGCTTCCCTGTGGCCGGGAAGTGCAAACGTACACGTTTTCGGCCGAAAACGCGTTTTCCGGCGAAAAAGCACACCATGGCTCTTTCTGAGAAAAAGCAAGCACGGAGGACGAGAATCGCTTTTACCCTGCGTAGCGTTCCGGGCAGCGGGTAGAACCAGGCAGAGAATTCCCGTCTAGCAGCTTCCCTGTGGCGGGGAAGTGCAAACGTACACGTTTTCGGCCGAAAACGCGTTTTCCGGTGAAAACGCACACCACGGCTCTTTCTGAGAAAAAGCAAGCACGGAGGACGAGAATCGCTTTTGCCCTGCGTAGCGTTCCGGGCAGCGGGTAGAACCAGGCAGAGAATTCCCGGCTAGCAGCTTCCCTGTGGCGGGGAAGTGGAAACGTACACGTTTTCGGCCGAAAACGCGTTTTCCGGCGAAAACGCACACCACGGCTCTTTCTGAGAAAAAGCAAGCACGGAGGACGAGAATCGCTTTTGCCCTGCGTAGCGTTCCGGGCAGCGGGTAGAATCAGGCAGAGAATTCCCGGCTAGCAGCTTCCCTGTGGCCGGGAAGTGCAAATGTATACGTTTTTGGCCGAAAACGCGTTTTCCGGCGAAAACGCACACCACGGCTCTTTCTGAGAAAAAGCAAGCACGGAGGACGAGAATCGCTTTTGCCCTGCGTAGCGTTCCGGGCAGCGGGTAGAACCAGGCAGAGAATTCCCGGCTAGCAGCTTCCCTGTGGCCGGGAAGTGCAAACGTACACGTTTTCGGCCGAAAACGCGTTTTCCGGCGAAAACGCACACCACGGCTCTTTCTGAGAAAAAGCAAGCACGGAGGACGAGAATCGCTTTTGCCCTGCGTAGCGTTCCGGGCAGCGGGTAGAACCAGGCAGAGAATTCCCGGCTAGCAGCTTCCCTGTGGCGGGGAAGTGCAAACGTACACGTTTTCGACCGAAAACGCGTTTTCTGGCGAAAACGCACACCACGGCTCTTTCTGAGAAAAAGCAAGCACGGAGGACGAGAATCGCTTTTCCCTGCGTAGCGTTCCGGGCAGCGGGTAGAACCAGGCAGAGAATTCCCGGCTAGCAGCTTCCCTGTGGCCGGGAAGTGCAAACGTACACGTTTTCGGCCGAAAACGCGTTTTCCGGCGAAAACGCACACCACGGCTCTTTCTGAGAAAAAGCAAGCACGGAGGACGAGAATCGCTTTTGCCCTGCGTAGTGTTCCGGGCAGCGGGTAGAACCAGGCAGAGAATTCCCGGCTAGCAGCTTCCCTGTGGCCGGGAAGTGCAAACGTACACGTTTTCGGCCGAAAACGCGTTTTCCGGCGAAAACGCACACCACGGCTCTTTCTGGGAAAAAGCAAGCACGGAGGACGAGAATCGCTTTTGCCCTGCGTAGCGTTCCGGGCAGCGGGTAGAACCAGGCAGAGAATTCCCGTCTAGCAGCTTCCCTGTGGCCGGGAAGTGCAAACGTACACGTTTTCGGCCGAAAACGCGTTTTCCGGCGAAAACGCACACCACGGCTCTTTCTGAGAAAAAGCAAGCACGGAGGACGAGAATCGCTTTTGCCCTGCGTAGTGTTCTGAGCAGCGTGTAGAACCAGGCAGCGAATTGCCGGCTAGCAGCTTCCCTGTGGCCGGGAAGTGCAAACGTACACGTTTTCGGCCGAAAACGCGTTTTCCGGCGAAAACGCACACCACGGCTCTTTCTGAGAAAAAGCAAGCACGGAGGACGAGAATCGCTTTTGCCCTGCGTAGCGTTCCGGGCAGCGGGTAGAACCAGGCAGAGAATTCCCGGCTAGCAGCTTCCCTGTGGCCGGGAAGTGCAAACGTACAGGTTTTCGGCCGAAAAAGCTTTTTCTGGCGAAAACGCACACCACGGCTCTTTCTGAGAAAAAGCAAGCACGGAGGACGAGAATCGCTTTTGCCCTGCGTAGCGTTCTGAGCAGCGGGTAGAAATAGGCAGCGAATTGCCGGCTAGCAGCTTCCCTGTGGCCGGGAAGTGCAAACGTACACGTTTCCGGCCGAAAACGCGTTTTCCGGAGAAAAAGCACACCATGGCTCTTTCTGAGAAAAAGCAAGCACGGAGGACGAGAATCGCTTTTGCCCTGCGTAGCGTTCCGGGCAGCGGGTAGAACCAGGTAGAGAATTCCCGTATAGCAGCTTCCCTGTGGCGGGGAAGTGCAAACGTACACGTTTTCGGCCGAAAACGCGTTTTCCGGCGAAAACGCACACCACGGCTCTTTCTGGGAAAAAGCAAGCACGGAGGACGAGAATCGCTTTTGCCCTGCGTAGCGTTCCGGGCAGCGGGTAGAACCAGGCAGAGAATTCCCGTCTAGCAGCTTCCCTGTGGCCGGGAAGTGCAAACGTACACGTTTTCGGCCGAAAACGCGTTTTCCGGCGAAAACGCACACCACGGCTCTTTCTGAGAAAAAGCAAGCACGGAGGACGAGAATCGCTTTTGCCCTGCGTAGCGTTCTGAGCAGCGGGTAGAAATAGGCAGCGAATTGCCGGCTAGCAGCTTCCCTGTGGCCGGGAAGTGCAAACGTACACGTTTCCGGCCGAAAACGCGTTTTCCGGAGAAAAAGCACACCATGGCTCTTTCTGAGAAAAAGCAAGCACGGAGGACGAGAATCGCTTTTGCCCTGCGTAGCGTTCCGGGCAGCGGGTAGAACCAGGTAGAGAATTCCCGTATAGCAGCTTCCCTGTGGCGGGGAAGTGCAAACGTACACGTTTTCGGCCGAAAACGCGTTTTCCGGCGAAAACGCACACCACGGCTCTTTCTGAGAAAAAGCAAGCACGGAGGACGAGAATCGCTTTTGCCCTGCGTAGCGTTCCGGGCAGCGGGTAGAACCAGGTAGAGAATTCCCGTCTAGCAGCTTCCCTGTGGCGGGGAAGTGCAAACGTACACGTTTTTGGCCGAAAACGCGTTTTGCGGCGAAAACGCACACCACGGCTCTTTCTGAGAAAAAGCAAGCACGGAGGACGAGAATCGCTTTTGCCCTGCGTAGCGTTCTGAGCAGCGGGTAGAAATAGGCAGCGAATTGCCGGCTAGCAGCTTCCCTGTGGCCGGGAATTGCAAACGTACACGTTTTCGGCCGAAAACGCGTTTTCCGGCGAAAAAGCACACCATGGCTCTTTCTGAGAAAAAGCAAGCACGGAGGACGAGAATCGCTTTTGCCCTGCGTAGCGTTCCGGGCAGCGGGTAGAACCAGGCAGAGAATTCCCGGCTAGCAGCTTCCCTGTGGCCGGGAAGTGCAAACGTACACGTTTTCGGCCGAAAACGCGTTTTCCGGCGAAAACGCACACCACGGCTCTTTCTGAGAAAAAGCAAGCACGGAGGACGAGAATCGCTTTTGCCCTGCGTAGCGTTCCGGGCAGCGGGTAGAACCAGGCAGAGAATTCCCGGCTAGCAGCTTCCCTGTGGCCGGGAAGTGCAAACGTACACGTTTTCGGCCGAAAACGCGTTTTCTGGCGAAAACGCACACCACGGCTCTTTCTGAGAAAAAGGAAGCACGGAGGACGAGAATCGCTTTTGCCCTGCGTAGAGTTCCGGGCAGCGGGTAGAACCAGGCAGAGAATTCCCGGCTAGCAGCTTCCCTGTGGCCGGGAAGTGCAAACGTACACGTTTTCGGCCGAAAACGTGTTTTCCGGCGAAAACGCACACCACGGCTCTTTCTGAGAAAAAGCAAGCACGGAGGACGAGAATCGCTTTTGCCCTGCGTAGCGTTCCGGGCAGCGGGTAGAACCAGGCAGAGAATTCCCGGCTAGCAGCTTCCCTGTGGCCGGGAAGTGCAAACGTACACGTTTTCGGCCGAAAACGCGTTTTCCCGCAAAAACGCACACCACGGCTCTTTCTGAGAAAAAGCAAGCACGGAGGACGAGAATCGCTTTTGCCCTGCGTAGCGTTCCGGGCAGCGGGTAGAACCAGGCAGAGAATTCCCGGCTAGCAGCTTCCCTGTGGCGGGGAAGTGCAAACGTACACGTTTTCGGCCAAAAACGCGTTTTCCGGCGAAAACGCACACCACGGCTCTTTCTGAGAAAAAGCAAGCACGGAGGACGAGAATCGCTTTTTCCCTGCGTAGCGTTCTGAGCAGCGGGTAGAAATAGGCAGCGAATTGCCGGCTAGCAGCTTCCCTGTGGCCGGGAAGTGCAAACGTACACGTTTTCGGCCGAAAACGCGTTTTCCGGCGAAAAAGCACACCACGGCTCTTTCTGAGAAAAAGCAAGCACGGAGGACGAGAATCGCTTTTGCCCTGCGTATCGTTCTGAGCAGTGGGTAGAAATAGGCAGCGAATTGCCGGCTAGCAGCTTCCCTGTGGCCGGGAAGTGCAAACGTACACGTTTTCGCCGAAAACACGTTTTCCGGCGAAAAGGCACACCACGGCTCTTTCTGAGAAAAAGCAAGCACGGAGGACGAGAATCGCTTTTGCCCTGCGTAGCGTTCCGGGCAGCGGGTAGAACCAGGCAGACAATTCCCGGCTAGCAGCTTCCCTGTGGCCGGGAAGTGCAAACGTACACGTTTTCGGCCGAAAACGCGTTTACCGGCGAAAAAGCACACCACGGCTCTTTCTGAGAAAAAGCAAGCACGGAGGACGAGAATCGCTTTTGCCCTGCGTAGCGTTCCGGGCAGCGGGTAGAACCAGGCAGCGAATTGCCGGCTAGCAGCTTCCCTGTGGCCGGGAAGTGCAAACGTACACGTTTTCGGCCGAAAACGCGTTTTCCGGCGAAAACGCACACCACGGCTCTTTCTGAGAAAAAGCAAGCACGGAGGACGAGAATCGCTTTTGCCCTGCGTAGCGTTCCGGGCAGCGGGTAGAACCAGGCAGAGAATTCCCGGCTAGCAGCTTCCCTGTGGCGGGGAAGTGCAAACGTACACGTTTTCAGCCGAAAACGCGTTTTCCGGCGAAAACGCACACCACGGCTCTTTCTGAGAAAAAGCAAGCACGGAGGACGAGAATCGCTTTTGCCCTGCGTAGCGTTCTGAGCAGCGGGTAGAAATAGGCAGCGAATTGCCGGCTAGCAGCTTCCCTGTGGCCGGGAAGTGCAAACGTACACGTTTTCGGACGAAAACGCGTTTTCCGGCGAAAACGCACACCACGGCTCTTTCTGAGAAAAAGCAAGCACGGAGGACGAGAATCGCTTTTGCCCTGCGTAGCGTTCCGGGCAGCGGGTAGAACCAGGCAGAGAATTCCCGGCTAGCAGCTTCCCTGTGGCCGGGAAGTGCAAACGTACACGTTTTCGGCCGAAAACGCGTTTTCCGGCGAAAAAGCACACCATGGCTCTTTCTGAGAAAAAGCAAGCACGGAGGACGAGAATCGCTTTTACCCTGCGTAGCGTTCCGGGCAGCGGGTAGAACCAGGCAGAGAATTCGCGTCTAGCAGCTTCCCTGTGGCGGGGAAGTGCAAACGTACACGTTTTCGGCCGAAAACGCGTTTTCCGGTGAAAACGCACACCACGGCTCTTTCTGAGAAAAAGCAAGCACGGAGGACGAGAATCGCTTTTGCCCTGCGTAGCGTTCCGGGCAGCGGGTAGAACCAGGCAGAGAATTCCCGGCTAGCAGCTTCCCTGTGGCGGGGAAGTGGAAACGTACACGTTTTCGGCCGAAAACGCGTTTTCCGGCGAAAACGCACACCACGGCTCTTTCTGAGAAAAAGCAAGCACGGAGGACGAGAATCGCTTTTGCCCTGCGTAGCGTTCCGGGCAGCGGGTAGAATCAGGCAGAGAATTCCCGGCTAGCAGCTTCCCTGTGGCCGGGAAGTGCAAATGTATACGTTTTTGGCCGAAAACGCGTTTTCCGGCGAAAACGCACACCACGGCTCTTTCTGAGAAAAAGCAAGCACGGAGGACGAGAATCGCTTTTGCCCTGCGTAGCGTTCCGGGCAGCGGGTAGAACCAGGCAGAGAATTCCCGGCTAGCAGCTTCCCTGTGGCGGGGAAGTGCAAACGTACACGTTTTCGACCGAAAACGCGTTTTCTGGCGAAAACGCACACCACGGCTCTTTCTGAGAAAAAGCAAGCACGGAGGACGAGAATCGCTTTTCCCTGCGTAGCGTTCCGGGCAGCGGGTAGAACCAGGCAGAGAATTCCCGGCTAGCAGCTTCCCTGTGGCCGGGAAGTGCAAACGTACACGTTTTCGGCCGAAAACGCGTTTTCCGGCGAAAACGCACACCACGGCTCTTTCTGAGAAAAAGCAAGCACGGAGGACGAGAATCGCTTTTGCCCTGCGTAGTGTTCCGGGCAGCGGGTAGAACCAGGCAGAGAATTCCCGGCTAGCAGCTTCCCTGTGGCCGGGAAGTGCAAACGTACACGTTTTCGGCCGAAAACGCGTTTTCCGGCGAAAACGCACACCACGGCTCTTTCTGGGAAAAAGCAAGCACGGAGGACGAGAATCGCTTTTGCCCTGCGTAGCGTTCCGGGCAGCGGGTAGAACCAGGCAGAGAATTCCCGTCTAGCAGCTTCCCTGTGGCCGGGAAGTGCAAACGTACACGTTTTCGGCCGAAAACGCGTTTTCCGGCGAAAACGCACACCACGGCTCTTTCTGAGAAAAAGCAAGCACGGAGGACGAGAATCGCTTTTGCCCTGCGTAGTGTTCTGAGCAGCGTGTAGAACCAGGCAGAGAATTCCCGTCTAGCAGCTTCCCTGTGGCCGGGAAGTGCAAACGTACACGTTTTCGGCCGAAAACGCGTTTTCCGGCGAAAACGCACACCACGGCTCTTTCTGAGAAAAAGCAAGCACGGAGGACGAGAATCGCTTTTGCCCTGCGTAGCGTTCCGGGCAGCGGGTAGAACCAGGCAGAGAATTCCCGGCTAGCAGCTTCCCTGTGGCCGGGAAGTGCAAACGTACAGGTTTTCGGCCGAAAAAGCTTTTTCTGGCGAAAACGCACACCACGGCTCTTTCTGAGAAAAAGCAAGCACGGAGGACGAGAATCGCTTTTGCCCTGCGTAGCGTTCTGAGCAGCGGGTAGAAATAGGCAGCGAATTGCCGGCTAGCAGCTTCCCTGTGGCCGGGAAGTGCAAACGTACACGTTTCCGGCCGAAAACGCGTTTTCCGGAGAAAAAGCACACCATGGCTCTTTCTGAGAAAAAGCAAGCACGGAGGACGAGAATCGCTTTTGCCCTGCGTAGCGTTCCGGGCAGCGGGTAGAACCAGGTAGAGAATTCCCGTATAGCAGCTTCCCTGTGGCGGGGAAGTGCAAACGTACACGTTTTCGGCCGAAAACGCGTTTTCCGGCGAAAACGCACACCACGGCTCTTTCTGGGAAAAAGCAAGCACGGAGGACGAGAATCGCTTTTGCCCTGCGTAGCGTTCCGGGCAGCGGGTAGAACCAGGCAGAGAATTCCCGTCTAGCAGCTTCCCTGTGGCCGGGAAGTGCAAACGTACACGTTTTCGGCCGAAAACGCGTTTTCCGGCGAAAACGCACACCACGGCTCTTTCTGAGAAAAAGCAAGCACGGAGGACGAGAATCGCTTTTGCCCTGCGTAGTGTTCTGAGCAGCGTGTAGAACCAGGCAGAGAATTCCCGGCTAGCAGCTTCCCTGTGGCCGGGAAGTGCAAACGTACACGTTTTCGGCCGAAAACGCGTTTTCCGGCGAAAACGCACACCACGGCTCTTTCTGAGAAAAAGCAAGCACGGAGGACGAGAATCGCTTTTGCCCTGCGTAGCGTTCCGGGCAGCGGGTAGAACCAGGCAGAGAATTCCCGGCTAGCAGCTTCCCTGTGGCCGGGAAGTGCAAACGTACAGGTTTTCGGCCGAAAAAGCTTTTTCTGGCGAAAACGCACACCACGGCTCTTTCTGAGAAAAAGCAAGCACGGAGGACGAGAATCGCTTTTGCCCTGCGTAGCGTTCTGAGCAGCGGGTAGAAATAGGCAGCGAATTGCCGGCTAGCAGCTTCCCTGTGGCCGGGAAGTGCAAACGTACACGTTTCCGGCCGAAAACGCGTTTTCCGGAGAAAAAGCACACCATGGCTCTTTCTGAGAAAAAGCAAGCACGGAGGACGAGAATCGCTTTTGCCCTGCGTAGCGTTCCGGGCAGCGGGTAGAACCAGGTAGAGAATTCCCGTATAGCAGCTTCCCTGTGGCGGGGAAGTGCAAACGTACACGTTTTCGGCCGAAAACGCGTTTTCCGGCGAAAACGCACACCACGGCTCTTTCTGAGAAAAAGCAAGCACGGAGGACGAGAATCGCTTTTGCCCTGCGTAGCGTTCCGGGCAGCGGGTAGAACCAGGTAGAGAATTCCCGTCTAGCAGCTTCCCTGTGGCGGGGAAGTGCAAACGTACACGTTTTTGGCCGAAAACGCGTTTTCCGGCGAAAACGCACACCACGGCTCTTTCTGAGAAAAAGCAAGCACGGAGGACGAGAATCGCTTTTGCCCTGCGTAGCGTTCTGAGCAGCGGGTAGAAATAGGCAGCGAATTGCCGGCTAGCAGCTTCCCTGTGGCCGGGAATTGCAAACGTACACGTTTTCGGCCGAAAACGCGTTTTCCGGCGAAAAAGCACACCATGGCTCTTTCTGAGAAAAAGCAAGCACGGAGGACGAGAATCGCTTTTGCCCTGCGTAGCGTTCCGGGCAGCGGGTAGAACCAGGCAGAGAATTCCCGGCTAGCAGCTTCCCTGTGGCCGGGAAGTGCAAACGTACACGTTTTCGGCCGAAAACGCGTTTTCCGGCGAAAACGCACACCACGGCTCTTTCTGAGAAAAAGCAAGCACGGAGGACGAGAATCGCTTTTGCCCTGCGTAGCGTTCCGGGCAGCGGGTAGAACCAGGCAGAGAATTCCCGGCTAGCAGCTTCCCTGTGGCCGGGAAGTGCAAACGTACACGTTTTCGGCCGAAAACGCGTTTTCCGGCGAAAACGCACACCACGGCTCTTTCTGAGAAAAAGCAAGCACGGAGGACGAGAATCGCTTTTGCCCTGCGTAGCGTTCCTGGCAGCGGGTAGAACCAGGCAGAGAATTCCCGGCTAGCAGCTTCCCTGTGGACGGGAAGTGCAAACGTACACGTTTTCGCCGAAAACGCGTTTTCCGGCGAAAAAGCACACCATGGCTCTTTCTGAGAAAAAGCAAGCACGGAGGACGAGAATCGCTTTTGCCCTGCGTAGCGTTCCGGGCAGCGGGTAGAACCAGGCAGAGAATTCCCGGCTAGCAGCTTCCCTGTGGCCGGGAAGTGCAAACGTACACGTTTTCGGCCGAAAACGCGTTTTCCGGCGAAAACGCACACCACGGCTCTTTCTGAGAAAAAGCAAGCACGGAGGACGAGAATCGCTTTTGCCCTGCGTAGCGTTCCTGGCAGCGGGTAGAACCAGGCAGAGAATTCCCGGCTAGCAGCTTCCCTGTGGCCGGGAAGTGCAAACGTACACGTTTACGGCCGAAAACGCGTTTTCCGGCGAAAACGCACACCACGGCTCTTTCTGAGAAAAAGCAAGCACGGAGGACGAGAATCGCTTTTGCCCTGCGTAGCGTTCCGGGCAGCGGGTAGAACCAGGCAGAGAATTCCCGGCTAGCAGCTTCCCTGTGGCCGGGAAGTGCAAACGTACACGTTTTCGGCCGAAAACACGTTTTCCGGCGAAAACGCACACCACGGCTCTTTCTGAGAAAAAGCAAGCACGGAGGACGAGAATCGCTTTTGCCCTGCGTAGCGTTCCGGGCAGCGGGTAGAACCAGGCAGAGAATTCCCGGCTAGCAGCTTCCCTGTGGCCGGGAAGTGCAAACGTACACGTTTTCGGCCGAAAACGCGTTTTCCGGCGAAAACGCACACCACGGCTCTTTCTGAGAAAAAGCAAGCACGGAGGACGAGAATCGCTTTTGCCCTGCGTAGTGTTCTGAGCAGCGTGTAGAACCAGGCAGAGAATTCCCGGCTAGCAGCTTCCCTGTGGCCGGGAAGTGCAAACGTACACGTTTTCGGCCGAAAACGCGTTTTCCGGCGAAAACGCACACCACGGCTCTTTCTGAGAAAAAGCAAGCACGGAGGACGAGAATCGCTTTTGCCCTGCGTAGCGTTCCGGGCAGCGGGTAGAACCAGGCAGAGAATTCCCGGCTAGCAGCTTCCCTGTGGCCGGGAAGTGCAAACGTACACGTTTTCGGCCGAAAACGCGTTTTACGGCGAAAACGCACACCACGGCTCTTTCTGAGAAAAAGCAAGCAAGGAGGACGAGAATCGCTTTTGCCCTGCGTAGCGTTCTGAGCAGCGGGTAGAAATACGCAGCGAATTGCCGGCTAGCAGCTTCCCTGTGGCCGGGAAGTGCAAACGTACACGTTTCCGGCCGAAAACGCGTTTTCCGGAGAAAAAGCACACCATGGCTCTTTCTGAGAAAAAGCAAGCACGGAGGACGAGAATCGCTTTTGCCCTGCGTAGCGTTCCGGGCAGCGGGTAGAACCAGGTAGAGAATTCCCGTATAGCAGCTTCCCTGTGGCGGGGAAGTGCAAACGTACACGTTTTCGGCCGAAAACGCGTTTTCCGGCGAAAACGCACACCACGGCTCTTTCTGAGAAAAAGCAAGCACGGAGGACGAGAATCGCTTTTGCCCTGCGTAGCGTTCCGGGCAGCGGGTAGAACCAGGCAGAGAATTCCCGTCTAGCAGCTTCCCTGTGGCGGGGAAGTGCAAACGTACACGTTTTCGGCCGAAAACGCGTTTTCCGGCGAAAACGCACACCACGGCTCTTTCTGAGAAAAAGCAAGCACGGAGGACGAGAATCGCTTTTGCCCTGCGTAGCGTTCCTGGCAGCGGGTAGAACCAGGCAGAGAATTCCCGGCTAGCAGCTTCCCTGTGGACGGGAAGTGCAAACGTACACGTTTTCGCCGAAAACGCGTTTTCCGGCGAAAAAGCACACCATGGCTCTTTCTGAGAAAAAGCAAGCACGGAGGACGAGAATCGCTTTTGCCCTGCGTAGCGTTCCGGGCAGCGGGTAGAACCAGGCAGAGAATTCCCGGCTAGCAGCTTCCCTGTGGCCGGGAAGTGCAAACGTACACGTTTTCGGCCGAAAACGCGTTTTCCGGCGAAAACGCACACCACGGCTCTTTCTGAGAAAAAGCAAGCACGGAGGACGAGAATCGCTTTTGCCCTGCGTAGCGTTCCTGGCAGCGGGTAGAACCAGGCAGAGAATTCCCGGCTAGCAGCTTCCCTGTGGCCGGGAAGTGCAAACGTACACGTTTTCGGCCGAAAACGCGTTTTCCGGCGAAAACGCACACCACGGCTCTTTCTGAGAAAAAGCAAGCACGGAGGACGAGAATCGCTTTTGCCCTGCGTAGCGTTCCGGGCAGCGGGTAGAACCAGGCAGAGAATTCCCGGCTAGCAGCTTCCCTGTGGCCGGGAAGTGCAAACGTACACGTTTTCGGCCGAAAACACGTTTTCCGGCGAAAACGCACACCACGGCTCTTTCTGAGAAAAAGCAAGCACGGAGGACGAGAATCGCTTTTGCCCTGCGTAGCGTTCCGGGCAGCGGGTAGAACCAGGCAGAGAATTCCCGGCTAGCAGCTTCCCTGTGGCCGGGAAGTGCAAACGTACACGTTTTCGGCCGAAAACGCGTTTTCCGGCGAAAACGCACACCACGGCTCTTTCTGAGAAAAAGCAAGCACGGAGGACGAGAATCGCTTTTGCCCTGCGTAGCGTTCCTGGCAGCGGGTAGAACCAGGCAGAGAATTCCCGTCTAGCAGCTTCCCTGTGGCGGGGAAGTGCAAACGTACACGTTTTCGGCCGAAAACGCGTTTTCCGGCGAAAACGCACACCACGGCTCTTTCTGAGAAAAAGCAAGCACGGAGGACGAGAATCGCTTTTGCCCTGCGTAGCGTTCCGGGCAGCGGGTAGAACCAGGCAGAGAATTCCCGGCTAGCAGCTTCCCTGTGGCCGGGAAGTGCAAACGTACACGTTTTCGGCCGAAAACGCGTTTTCCCGCGAAAACGCACACCACGGCTCTTTCTGAGAAAAAGCAAGCACGGAGGACGAGAATCGCTTTTGCCCTGCGTAGCGTTCCCGGCAGCGGGTAGAACCAGGCAGAGAATTCCCGTCTAGCAGCTTCCCTGTGGCGGGGAAGTGCAAACGTACAAGTTTTCGGGCGAAAACGCGTTTTCCGGCGAAAACGCACACCACGGCTCTTTCTGAGAAAAAGCAAGCACGGAGGACGAGAATCGCTTTTGCCCTGCGTAGCGTTCCGGGCAGCGGGTAGAACCAGGCAGAGAATTCCCGGCTAGCAGCTTCCCTGTGGCCGGGAAGTGCAAACGTACACGTTTTCGGCCGAAAACGCGTTTTCCGGCGAAAACGCACACCACGGCTCTTTCTGAGAAAAAGCAAGCACGGAGGACGAGAATCGCTTTTGCCCTGCGTAGCGTTCCCGGCAGCGGGTAGAACCAGGCAGAGAATTCCCGGCTAGCAGCTTCCCTGTGGCGGGGAAGTGCAAACGTACACGTTTTCGGCCGAAAACGCGTTTACCGTCGAAAACGCACACCACGGCTCTTTCTGAGAAAAAGCAAGCACGGAGGACGAGAATCGCTTTTGCCCTGCGTAGCGTTCTGAGCAGCGGGTAGAACCAGGCAGAGAATTCCCGGCTAGCAGCTTCCCTGTGGCCGGGAAGTGCAAACGTACACGTTTTCGGCCGAAAACGCGTTTTCCGGCGAAAAAGCACGCCATGGCTCTTTCTGAGAAAAAGCAAGCACGGAGGACGAGAATCGCTTTTGCCCTGCGTAGCGTTCCGGGCAGCGGGTAGAACCAGGCAGAGAATTCCCGTCTAGCAGCTTCCCTGTGGCGGGGAAGTGCAAACGTACACGTTTTCGGCCGAAAACGCGTTTTCTGGCGAAAACGCACACCACGGCTCTTTCTGAGAAAAAGCAAGCACGGAGGACGAGAATCGCTTTTGCCCTGCGTAGCGTTCCGGGCAGCGGGTAGAACCAGGCAGAGAATTCCCGGCTAGCAGCTTCCCTCTGGCCGGGAAGTGCAAACGTACACGTTTTCAGCCGAAAATGCGTTTTCCGGCGAAAACGCACACCACGGCTCTTTCTGAGAAAAAGCAAGCACGGAGGACGAGAATCGCTTTTGCCCTGCGTAGTGTTCCGGGCAGCGGGTAGAACCAGGCAGAGAATTCCCGGCTAGCAGCTTCCCTGTGGCCGGGAAGTGCAAACGTACACGTTTTCGGCCGAAAACGCGTTTTCCGGCGAAAACGCACACCACGGCTCTTTCTGAGAAAAAGCAAGCACGGAGGACGAGAATCGCTTTTGCCCTGCGTAGCGTTCCGGGCAGCGGGTAGAACCAGGCAGAGAATTCCCGGCTAGCAGCTTCCCTGTGGCCGGGAAGTGCAAACGTACAGGTTTTCGGCCGAAAACGCGTTTTCCCGCGAAAACGCACACCACGGCTCTTTCTGAGAAAAAGCAAGCACGGAGGACGAGAATCGCTTTTGCCCTGCGTAGCGTTCCGGGCAGCGGGTAGAACCAGGTAGAGAATTCCCGTCTAGCAGCTTCCCTGTGGCGGGGAAGTGCAAACGTACACGTTTTCGGCCGAAAACGCGTTTTCCGGCGAAAACGCACACCACGGCTCTTTCTGAGAAAAAGCAAGCACGGAGGACGAGAATCGCTTTTGCCCTGCGTAGCGTTCTGAGCAGCGGGTAGAAATAGGCAGCGAATTGCCGGCTAGCAGCTTCCCTGTGGCCGGGAATTGCAAACGTACACGTTTTCGGCCGAAAACGCGTTTTCCGGCGAAAAAGCACACCATGGCTCTTTCCGAGAAAAAGCAAGCACGGAGGACGAGAATCGCTTTTGCCCTGCGTAGCGTTCCGGGCAGCGGGTAGAACCAGGCAGAGAATTCCCGGCTAGCAGCTTCCCTGTGGCCGGGAAGTGCAAACGTACACGTTTTCGGCCGAAAACGCGTTTTCCGGCGAAAACGCACACCACGGCTCTTTCTGAGAAAAAGCAAGCACGGAGGACGAGAATCGCTTTTGCCCTGCGTAGCGTTCCGGGCAGCGGGTAGAACCAGGCAGAGAATTCCCGGCTAGCAGCTTCCCTGTGGCCGGGAAGTGCAAACGTACACGTTTTCGGCCGAAAACGCGTTTTCCGGAGAAGACGCACACCACGGCTCTTTCTGAGAAAAAGCAAGCACGGAGGACGAGAATCGCTTTTGCCCTGCGTAGCGTTCCTGGCAGCGGGTAGAACCAGGCAGAGAATTCCCGGCTAGCAGCTTCCCTGTGGACGGGAAGTGCAAACGTACACGTTTTCGCCGAAAACGCGTTTTCCGGCGAAAAAGCACACCATGGCTCTTTCTGAGAAAAAGCAAGCACGGAGGACGAGAATCGCTTTTGCCCTGCGTAGCGTTCCGGGCAGCGGGTAGAACCAGGCAGAGAATTCCCGGCTAGCAGCTTCCCTGTGGCCGGGAAGTGCAAACGTACACGTTTTCGGCCGAAAACGCGTTTTCTGGCGAAAACGCACACCACGGCTCTTTCTGAGAAAAAGCAAGCACGGAGGACGAGAATCGCTTTTGCCCTGCGTAGCGTTCCGGGCAGCGGGTAGAACCAGGCAGAGAATTCCCGGCTAGCAGCTTCCCTGTGGCCGGGAAGTGCAAACGTACACGTTTTCGGCCGAAAACGCGTTTTCTGGCGAAAACGCACACCACGGCTCTTTCTGAGAAAAAGCAAGCACGGAGGACGAGAATCGCTTTTGCCCTGCGTAGCGTTCCGGGCAGCGGGTAGAACCAGGCAGAGAATTCCCGTCTAGCAGCTTCCCTGTGGCGGGGAAGTGCAAACGTACACGTTTTCGGCCGAAAACGCGTTTTCCGGCGAAAACGCACACCACGGCTCTTTCTGAGAAAAAGCAAGCACGGAGGACGAGAATCGCTTTTGCCCTGCGTAGCGTTCCGGGCAGCGGGTAGAACCAGGCAGAGAATTCCCGGCTAGCAGCTTCCCTGTGGCCGGGAAGTGCAAACGTACACGTTTTCGGCCGAAAACGCGTTTTCCCGCGAAAACGCACACCACGGCTCTTTCTGAGAAAAAGCAAGCACGGAGGACGAGAATCGCTTTTGCCCTGCGTAGCGTTCCCGGCAGCGGGTAGAACCAGGCAGAGAATTCCCGTCTAGCAGCTTCCCTGTGGCGGGGAAGTGCAAACGTACAAGTTTTCGGGCGAAAACGCGTTTTCCGGCGAAAACGCACACCACGGCTCTTTCTGAGAAAAAGCAAGCACGGAGGACGAGAATCGCTTTTGCCCTGCGTAGCGTTCCGGGCAGCGGGTAGAACCAGGCAGAGAATTCCCGGCTAGCAGCTTCCCTGTGGCCGGGAAGTGCAAACGTACACGTTTTCGGCCGAAAACGCGTTTTCCGGCGAAAACGCACACCACGGCTCTTTCTGAGAAAAAGCAAGCACGGAGGACGAGAATCGCTTTTGCCCTGCGTAGCGTTCCCGGCAGCGGGTAGAACCAGGCAGAGAATTCCCGGCTAGCAGCTTCCCTGTGGCGGGGAAGTGCAAACGTACACGTTTTCGGCCGAAAACGCGTTTACCGTCGAAAACGCACACCACGGCTCTTTCTGAGAAAAAGCAAGCACGGAGGACGAGAATCGCTTTTGCCCTGCGTAGCGTTCTGAGCAGCGGGTAGAACCAGGCAGAGAATTCCCGGCTAGCAGCTTCCCTGTGGCCGGGAAGTGCAAACGTACACGTTTTCGGCCGAAAACGCGTTTTCCGGCGAAAAAGCACGCCATGGCTCTTTCTGAGAAAAAGCAAGCACGGAGGACGAGAATCGCTTTTGCCCTGCGTAGCGTTCCGGGCAGCGGGTAGAACCAGGCAGAGAATTCCCGTCTAGCAGCTTCCCTGTGGCGGGGAAGTGCAAACGTACACGTTTTCGGCCGAAAACGCGTTTTCTGGCGAAAACGCACACCACGGCTCTTTCTGAGAAAAAGCAAGCACGGAGGACGAGAATCGCTTTTGCCCTGCGTAGCGTTCCGGGCAGCGGGTAGAACCAGGCAGAGAATTCCCGGCTAGCAGCTTCCCTCTGGCCGGGAAGTGCAAACGTACACGTTTTCAGCCGAAAATGCGTTTTCCGGCGAAAACGCACACCACGGCTCTTTCTGAGAAAAAGCAAGCACGGAGGACGAGAATCGCTTTTGCCCTGCGTAGTGTTCCGGGCAGCGGGTAGAACCAGGCAGAGAATTCCCGGCTAGCAGCTTCCCTGTGGCCGGGAAGTGCAAACGTACACGTTTTCGGCCGAAAACGCGTTTTCCGGCGAAAACGCACACCACGGCTCTTTCTGAGAAAAAGCAAGCACGGAGGACGAGAATCGCTTTTGCCCTGCGTAGCGTTCCGGGCAGCGGGTAGAACCAGGCAGAGAATTCCCGGCTAGCAGCTTCCCTGTGGCCGGGAAGTGCAAACGTACAGGTTTTCGGCCGAAAACGCGTTTTCCCGCGAAAACGCACACCACGGCTCTTTCTGAGAAAAAGCAAGCACGGAGGACGAGAATCGCTTTTGCCCTGCGTAGCGTTCCGGGCAGCGGGTAGAACCAGGTAGAGAATTCCCGTCTAGCAGCTTCCCTGTGGCGGGGAAGTGCAAACGTACACGTTTTCGGCCGAAAACGCGTTTTCCGGCGAAAACGCACACCACGGCTCTTTCTGAGAAAAAGCAAGCACGGAGGACGAGAATCGCTTTTGCCCTGCGTAGCGTTCTGAGCAGCGGGTAGAAATAGGCAGCGAATTGCCGGCTAGCAGCTTCCCTGTGGCCGGGAATTGCAAACGTACACGTTTTCGGCCGAAAACGCGTTTTCCGGCGAAAAAGCACACCATGGCTCTTTCCGAGAAAAAGCAAGCACGGAGGACGAGAATCGCTTTTGCCCTGCGTAGCGTTCCGGGCAGCGGGTAGAACCAGGCAGAGAATTCCCGTCTAGCAGCTTCCCTGTGGCCGGGAAGTGCAAACGTACACGTTTTCGGCCGAAAACGCGTTTTCCGGCGAAAACGCACACCACGGCTCTTTCTGAGAAAAAGCAAGCACGGAGGACGAGAATCGCTTTTGCCCTGCGTAGCGTTCCGGGCAGCGGGTAGAACCAGGCAGAGAATTCCCGGCTAGCAGCTTCCCTGTGGCCGGGAAGTGCAAACGTACACGTTTTCGGCCGAAAACGCGTTTTCCGGAGAAGACGCACACCACGGCTCTTTCTGAGAAAAAGCAAGCACGGAGGACGAGAATCGCTTTTGCCCTGCGTAGCGTTCCTGGCAGCGGGTAGAACCAGGCAGAGAATTCCCGGCTAGCAGCTTCCCTGTGGACGGGAAGTGCAAACGTACACGTTTTCGCCGAAAACGCGTTTTCCGGCGAAAAAGCACACCATGGCTCTTTCTGAGAAAAAGCAAGCACGGAGGACGAGAATCGCTTTTGCCCTGCGTAGCGTTCCGGGCAGCGGGTAGAACCAGGCAGAGAATTCCCGGCTAGCAGCTTCCCTGTGGCCGGGAAGTGCAAACGTACACGTTTTCGGCCGAAAACGCGTTTTCTGGCGAAAACGCACACCACGGCTCTTTCTGAGAAAAAGCAAGCACGGAGGACGAGAATCGCTTTTGCCCTGCGTAGCGTTCCGGGCAGCGGGTAGAACCAGGCAGAGAATTCCCGGCTAGCAGCTTCCCTGTGGCCGGGAAGTGCAAACGTACACGTTTTCGGCCGAAAACGCGTTTTCTGGCGAAAACGCACACCACGGCTCTTTCTGAGAAAAAGCAAGCACGGAGGACGAGAATCGCTTTTGCCCTGCGTAGCGTTCCGGGCAGCGGGTAGAACCAGGCAGAGAATTCCCGGCTAGCAGCTTCCCTGTGGCCGGGAAGTGCAAACGTACACGTTTTCGGCCGAAAACGCGTTTTCTGGCGAAAACGCACACCACGGCTCTTTCTGAGAAAAAGCAAGCACGGAGGACGAGAATCGCTTTTGCCCTGCGTAGCGTTCCGGGCAGCGGGTAGAACCAGGCAGAGAATTCCCGGCTAGCAGCTTCCCTGTGGCCGGGAAGTGCAAACGTACACGTTTTCGGCCGAAAACACGTTTTCCGGCGAAAACGCACACCACGGCTCTTTCTGAGAAAAAGCAAGCACGGAGGACGAGAATCGCTTTTGCCCTGCGTAGCGTTCCGGGCAGCGGGTAGAACCAGGCAGAGAATTCCCGTCTAGCAGCTTCCCTGTGGCGGGGAAGTGCAAACGTACACGTTTTCGGCCGAAAACGCGTTTTCCGGCGAAAACGCACACCACGGCTCTTTCTGAGAAAAAGCAAGCACGGAGGACGAGAATCGCTTTTGCCCTGCGTAGCGTTCCTGGCAGCGGGTAGAACCAGGCAGAGAATTCCCGGCTAGCAGCTTCCCTGTGGCCGGGAAGTGCAAACGTACACGTTTTCGGCCGAAAACGCGTTTTCTGGCGAAAACGCACACCACGGCTCTTTCTGAGAAAAAGCAAGCACGGAGGACGAGAATCGCTTTTGCCCTGCGTAGCGTTCCGGGCAGCGGGTAGAACCAGGCAGAGAATTCCCGGCTAGCAGCTTCCCTGTGGCCGGGAAGTGCAAACGTACACGTTTTCGGCCGAAAACGCGTTTTCTGGCGAAAACGCACACCACGGCTCTTTCTGAGAAAAAGCAAGCACGGAGGACGAGAATCGCTTTTGCCCTGCGTAGCGTTCCGGGCAGCGGGTAGAACCAGGCAGAGAATTCCCGGCTAGCAGCTTCCCTGTGGCCGGGAAGTGCAAACGTACACGTTTTCGGCCGAAAACACGTTTTCCGGCGAAAACGCACACCACGGCTCTTTCTGAGAAAAAGCAAGCACGGAGGACGAGAATCGCTTTTGCCCTGCGTAGCGTTCCGGGCAGCGGGTAGAACCAGGCAGAGAATTCCCGTCTAGCAGCTTCCCTGTGGCGGGGAAGTGCAAACGTACACGTTTTCGGCCGAAAACGCGTTTTCCGGCGAAAACGCACACCACGGCTCTTTCTGAGAAAAAGCAAGCACGGAGGACGAGAATCGCTTTTGCCCTGCGTAGCGTTCCTGGCAGCGGGTAGAACCAGGCAGAGAATTCCCGGCTAGCAGCTTCCCTGTGGCCGGGAAGTGCAAACGTACACGTTTTCGGCCGAAAACGCGTTTTCCGGCGAAAACGCACACCACGGCTCTTTCTGAGAAAAAGCAAGCACGGAGGACGAGAATCGCTTTTGCCCTGCGTAGCGTTCCGGGCAGCGGGTAGAACCAGGCAGAGAATTCCCGGCTAGCAGCTTCCCTGTGGCCGGGAAGTGCAAACGTACACGTTTTCGGCCGAAAACGCGTTTTCCGGCGAAAACGCACACCACGGCTCTTTCTGAGAAAAAGCAAGCACGGAGGACGAGAATCGCTTTTGCCCTGCGTAGCGTTCCCGGCAGCGGGTAGAACCAGGCAGAGAATTCCCGTCTAGCAGCTTCCCTGTGGCGGGGAAGTGCAAACGTACACGTTTTCGGCCGAAAACGCGTTTTCCGGCGAAAACGCACACCACGGCTCTTTCTGAGAAAAAGCAAGCACGGAGGACGAGAATCGCTTTTGCCCTGCGTAGCGTTCCGGGCAGCGGGTAGAACCAGGCAGAGAATTCCCGGCTAGCAGCTTCCCTGTGGCCGGGAAGTGCAAACGTACAGGTTTTCGGCCGAAAACGCGTTTTCCCGCGAAAACGCACACCACGGCTCTTTCTGAGAAAAAGCAAGCACGGAGGACGAGAATCGCTTTTGCCCTGCGTAGCGTTCCGGGCAGCGGGTAGAACCAGGCAGAGAATTCCCGGCTAGAAGCTTCCCTGTGGCCGGGAAGTGCAAACGTACACGTTTTCGCCGAAAACGCGTTTTCCGGCGAAAACGCACACCACGGCTCTTTCTGAGAAAAAGCAAGCACGGAGGACGAGAATCGCTTTTGCCCTGCGTAGCGTTCCGGGCAGCGGGTAGAACCAGGCAGAGAATTCCCGGCTAGCAGCTTCCCTGTGGCCGGGAAGTGCAAACGTACACGTTTTCGGCCGAAAACGCATTTACCGGCGAAAACGCACACCACGGCTCTTTCTGAGAAAAAGCAAGCACGGAGGACGAGAATCGCTATTGCCCTGCGTAGCGTTCCGGGCAGCGGGTAGAACCAGGCAGAGAATTACCGTCTAGCAGCTTCCCTGTGGCCGGGAAGTGCAAACGTACACGTTTTCGGCCGAAAACGCGTTTTCCGGCGAAAACGCACACCACGGCTCTTTCTGGGAAAAAGCAAGCACGGAGGACGAGAATCGCTTTTGCCCTGCGTAGCGTTCCGGGCAGCGGGTAGAACCAGGCAGAGAATTCCCGGCTAGCAGCTTCCCTGTGGCCGGGAAGTGCAAACGTACACGTTTTCGGCCGAAAACGCGTTTTCCGGCGAAAACGCACACCACGTCTCTTTCTGAGAAAAAGCAAGCACGGAGGACGAGAATCGCTTTTGCCCTGCGTAGCGTTCTGAGCAGCGGGTAGAACCAGGCAGAGAATTCCCGGCTAGCAGCTTCCCTGTGGCCGGGAAGTGCAAACGTACACGTTTTCGGCCGAAAACGCGTTTTCCGGCGAAAAAGCACACCATGGCTCTTTCTGAGAAAAAGCAAGCACGGAGGACGAGAATCGCTTTTGCCCTGCGTAGCGTTCCGGGCAGCGGGTAGAACCAGGCAGAGAATTCCCGGCTAGCAGCTTCCCTGTGGCCGGGAAGTGCAAACGTACACGTTTTCGGCCGAAAACGCGTTTTCCGGCGAAAACGCACACCACGGCTCTTTCTGAGAAAAAGCAAGCACGGAGGACGAGAATCGCTTTTGCCCTGCGTAGCGTTCCTGGCAGCGGGTAGAACCAGGCAGAGAATTCCACGCTAGCAGCTTCCCTGTGGCCGGGAAGTGCAAACGTACACGTTTTCAGCCGAAAATGCGTTTTCCCGCGAAAACGCACACCACGGCTCTTTCTGAGAAAAAGCAAGCACGGAGGACGAGAATCGCTTTTGCCCTGCGTAGCGTTCCCGGCAGCGGGTAGAACCAGGCAGAGAATTCCCGGCTAGCAGCTTCCCTGTGGCGGGGAAGTGCAAACGTACACGTTTTCGGCCGAAAACGCGTTTTCCGGCGAAAACGCACACCACGGCTCTTTCTGAGAAAAAGCAAGCACGGAGGACGAGAATCGCTTTTGCCCTGCGTAGCGTTCTGAGCAGCGGGTAGAACCAGGCAGAGAATTCCCGGCTAGCAGCTTCCCTGTGGCGGGGAAGTGCAAACGTACACGTTTTCGGCCGAAAACGCCTTTTCCGGCGAAAAAGCACACCATGGCTCTTTCTGAGAAAAAGCAAGCACGGAGGACGAGAATCGCTTTTGCCCTGCGTAGCGTTCCGGGCAGCGGGTAGAACCAGGCAGAGAATTCCCGTCTAGCAGCTTCCCTGTGGCGGGGAAGTGCAAACGTACACGTTTTCGGCCGAAAACGCGTTTTCCGGCGAAAACGCACACCACGGCTCTTTCTGAGAAAAAGCAAGCACGGAGGACGAGAATCGCTTTTGCCCTGCGTAGCGTTCCGGGCAGCGGGTAGAACCAGGCAGAGAATTCCCGGCTAGCAGCTTCCCTGTGGCGGGGAAGTGCAAACGTACACGTTTTCGGCCGAAAACGCGTTTTCCGGCGAAAACGCACACCACGGCTCTTTCTGAGAAAAAGCAAGCACGGAGGACGAGAATCGCTTTTGCCCTGCGTAGCGTTCCGGGCAGCGGGTAGAACCAGGCAGAGAATTCCCGGCTAGCAGCTTCCCTGTGGCGGGGAAGTGCAAACGTACACGTTTTCGGCCGAAAACGCGTTTTCCGGCGAAAACGCACACCACGGCTCTTTCTGAGAAAAAGCAAGCACGGAGGACGAGAATCGCTTTTGCCCTGCGTAGTGTTCCGGGCAGCGGGTAGAACCAGGCAGAGAATTCCCGGCTAGCAGCTTCCCTCTGGCCGGGAAGTGCAAACGTACACGTTTTCAGCCGAAAATGCGTTTTCACGCGAAAACGCACACCACGGCTCTTTCTGAGAAAAAGCAAGCACGGAGGACGAGAATCGCTTTTGCCCTGCGTAGTGTTCCGGGCAGCGGGTAGAACCAGGCAGAGAATTCCCGGCTAGCAGCTTCCCTGTGGCCGGGAAGTGCAAACGTACACGTTTTCGGCCGAAAACGCGTTTTCCGGCGAAAACGCACACCACGGCTCTTTCTGATAAAAAGCAAGCACGGAGGACGAGAATCGCTTTTGCCCTGCGTAGCGTTCCGGGCAGCGGGTAGAACCAGGCAGAGAATTCCCGGCTAGCAGCTTCCCTGTGGCCGGGAAGTGCAAACGTACACGTTTTCGGCCGAAAACGCGTTTTCCGGCGAAAACGCACACCACGGCTCTTTCTGAGAAAAAGCAAGCACGGAGGACGAGAATCGCTTTTGCCCTGCGTAGCGTTCTGAGCAGCGGGTAGAACCAGGCAGAGAATTCCCGGCTAGCAGCTTCCCTGTGGCCGGGAAGTGCAAACGTACACGTTTTCGGCCGAAAACGCGTTTTCCGGCGAAAAAGCACACCATGGCTCTTTCTGAGAAAAAGCAAGCACGGAGGACGAGAATCGCTTTTGCCCTGCGTAGCGTTCCGGGCAGCGGGTAGAACCAGGCAGAGAATTCCCGTCTAGCAGCTTCCCTGTGGCGGGGAAGTGCAAACGTACACGTTTTCGGCCGAAAACGCGTTTTCCGGCGAAAACGCACACCACGGCTCTTTCTGAGAAAAAGCAAGCACGGAGGACGAGAATCGCTTTTGCCCTGCGTAGCGTTCCTGGCAGCGGGTAGAACCAGGCAGAGAATTCCCGGCTAGCAGCTTCCCTGTGGCCGGGAAGTGCAAACGTACACGTTTTCGGCCGAAAACGCGTTTTCCGGCGAAAACACACACCACGGCTCTTTCTGAGAAAAAGCAAGCACGGAGGACGAGAATCGCTTTTGCCCTGCGTAGCGTTCCGGGCAGCGGGTAGAACCAGGCAGAGAATTCCCGGCTAGCAGCTTCCCTGTGGCCGGGAAGTGCAAACGTACACGTTTTCGGCCGAAAACGCGTTTTCCGGCGAAAACGAACACCACGGCTCTTTCTGGGAAAAAGCAAGCACGGAGGACGAGAATCGCTTTTGCCCTGCGTAGCGTTCCGGGCAGCGGGTACAACCAGGCAGAGAATTCCCGTCTAGCAGCTTCCCTGTGGCCGTGAAGTGCAAACGTACACGTTTTCGGCCGAAAACGCGTTTTCCGGCGAAAACGCACACCACAGCTCTTTCTGAGAAAAAGCAAGCACGGAGGACGAGAATCGCTTTTGCCCTGCGTAGCGTTCTGAGCAGCGGGTAGAACCAGGCAGAGAATTCCCGGCTAGCAGCTTCCCTGTGGCCGGGAAGTGCAAACGTACACGTTTTCGGCCGAAAACGCGTTTTCCGGCGAAAACGCACACCACGGCTCTTTCTGAGAAAAAGCAAGCACGGAGGACGAGAATCGCTTTTGCCCTGCGTAGCGTTCCGGGCAGCGGGTAGAACCAGGCAGAGAATTCCCGGCTAGCAGCTTCCCTGTGGCCGGGAAGTGCAAACGTACACGTTTTCGGCCGAAAAAGCGTTTTCCGGCGAAAACGCACACCACGGCTCTTTCTGAGAAAAAGCAAGCACGGAGGACGAGAATCGCTTTTGCCCTGCGTAGCGTTCTGAGCAGCGGGTAGAAATAGGCAGCGAATTCCCGGCTAGCAGCTTCCCTGTGGCCGGGAAGTGCAAACGTACACGTTTTCGGCCGAAAACGCGTTTTCCGGCGAAAAAGCACACCATGGCTCTTTCTGAGAAAAAGCAAGCACGGAGGACGAGAATCGCTTTTGCCCTGCGTAGCGTTCCGGGCAGCGGGTAGAACCAGGCAGAGAATTCCCGGCTAGCAGCTTCCCTGTGGCCGGGAAGTGCAAACGTACACGTTTTCGGCCGAAAACGCGTTTTCTGGCGAAAACGCACACCACGGCTCTTTCTGAGAAAAAGCAAGCACGGAGGACGAGAATCGCTTTTGCCCTGCGTAGCGTTCCGGGCAGCGGGTAGAACCAGGCAGAGAATTCCCGGCTAGCAGCTTCCCTGTGGCCGGGAAGTGCAAACGTACACGTTTTCAGCCGAAAACGCGTTTTCCGGCGAAAACGCACACCACGGCTCTTTCTGAGAAAAAGCAAGCACGGAGGACGAGAATCGCTTTTGCCCTGCGTAGCGTTCTGAGCAGCGGGTAGAACCAGGCAGAGAATTCCCGGCTAGCAGCTTCCCTGTGGCCGGGAAGTGCAAACGTACACGTTTTCGGCCGAAAACGCGTTTTCCGGCGAAAAAGCACACCATGGCTCTTTCTGAGAAAAAGCAAGCACGGAGGACGAGAATCGCTTTTGCCCTGCGTAGCGTTCCGGGCAGCGGGTAGAACCAGGCAGAGAATTCCCGGCTAGCAGCTTCCCTGTGGCCGGGAAGTGCAAACGTACACGTTTTCGGCCGAAAACGCGTTTTCCGGCGAAAAAGCACACCATGGCTCTTTCTGAGAAAAAGCAAGCACGGAGGACGAGAATCGCTTTTGCCCTGCGTAGCGTTCCGGGCAGCGGGTAGAACCAGGCAGAGAATTCCCGTCTAGCAGCTTCCCTGTGGCGGGGAAGTGCAAACGTACACGTTTTCGGCCGAAAACGCGTTTTCCGGCGAAAACGCACACCACGGCTCTTTCTGAGAAAAAGCAAGCACGGAGGACGAGAATCGCTTTTGCCCTGCGTAGCGTTCCGGGCAGCGGGTAGAACCAGGCAGAGAATTCCCGGCTAGCAGCTTCCCTGTGGCCGGGAAGTGCAAACGTACACGTTTTCGGCCGAAAACGCGTTTTCCGGCGAAAACGCACACCACGGCTCTTTCTGAGAAAAAGCAAGCACGGAGGACGAGAATCGCTTTTGCCCTGCGTAGCGTTCCGGGCAGCGGGTAGAACCAGGCAGAGAATTCCCGGCTAGCAGCTTCCCTGTGGCCGGGAAGTGCAAACGTACACGTTTTCGGCCGAAAACGCGTTTTCCGGCGAAAACGCACACCACGGCTCTTTCTGAGAAAAAGCAAGCACGGAGGACGAGAATCGCTTTTGCCCTGCGTAGCGTTCCGGGCAGCGGGTAGAACCAGGCAGAGAATTCCCGGCTAGCAGCTTCCCTGTGGCCGGGAAGTGCAAACGTACACGTTTTCAGCCGAAAACGCGTTTTCCGGCGAAAACGCACACCACGGCTCTTTCTGAGAAAAAGCAAGCACGGAGGACGAGAATCGCTTTTGCCCTGCGTAGCGTTCTGAGCAGCGGGTAGAAATAGGCAGCGAATTCCCGGCTAGCAGCTTCCCTGTGGCCGGGAAGTGCAAACGTACACGTTTTCGGCCGAAAACGCGTTTTCCGGCGAAAAAGCACACCATGGCTCTTTCTGAGAAAAAGCAAGCACGGAGGACGAGAATCGCTTTTGCCCTGCGTAGCGTTCCGGGCAGCGGGTAGAACCAGGCAGAGAATTCCCGGCTAGCAGCTTCCCTGTGGCCGGGAAGTGCAAACGTACACGTTTTCGGCCGAAAACGCGTTTTCCGGCGAAAAAGCACACCATGGCTCTTTCTGAGAAAAAGCAAGCACGGAGGACGAGAATCGCTTTTGCCCTGCGTAGCGTTCCGGGCAGCGGGTAGAACCAGGCAGAGAATTCCCGTCTAGCAGCTTCCCTGTGGCGGGGAAGTGCAAACGTACACGTTTTCGGCCGAAAACGCGTTTTCCGGCGAAAACGCACACCACGGCTCTTTCTGAGAAAAAGCAAGCACGGAGGACGAGAATCGCTTTTGCCCTGCGTAGCGTTCCGGGCAGCGGGTAGAACCAGGCAGAGAACTCCCGTCTAGCAGCTTCCCTGTGGCGGGGAAGTGCAAACGTACACGTTTTCGGCCGAAAACGCGTTTTCCGGCGAAAACGCACACCACGGCTCTTTCTGAGAAAAAGCAAGCACGGAGGACGAGAATCGCTTTTGCCCTGCGTAGCGTTCCGGGCAGCGGGTAGAACCAAGCAGAGAATTCCCGGCTAGCAGCTTCCCTGTGGCCGGGAAGTGCAAACGTACACGTTTTCGGCCGAAAACGCGTTTTCCGGCGAAAACGCACACCACGGCTCTTTCTGAGAAAAAGCAAGCACGGAGGACGAGAATCGCTTTTGCCCTGCGTAGCGTTCCGGGCAGCGGGTAGAACCAGGCAGAGAATTCCCGGCTAGCAGCTTCCCTGTGGCGGGGAAGTGCAAACGTACACGTTTTCGGCCGAAAACGCGTTTACCGGCGAAAACGCACACCACGGCTCTTTCTGAGAAAAAGCAAGCACGGAGGACGAGAATCGCTTTTGCCCTGCGTAGCGTTCCGGGCAGCGGTTAGAACCAGGCAGAGAATTCCCGTCTAGCAGCTTCCCTGTGGCCGGGAAGTGCAAACGTACACGTTTTCGGCCGAAAACGCGTTTTCCGGCGAAAACGCACACCACGGCTCTTTCTGAGAAAAAGCAAGCACGGAGGACGAGAATCGCTTTTGCCCTGCGTAGTGTTCCGGGCAGCGGGTAGAACCAGGCAGAGAATTCCCGGCTAGCAGCTTCCCTGTGGCCGGGAAGTGCAAACGTACACGTTTTCTGCCGAAAACGCGTTTTCCGGCGAAAACGCACACCACGGCTCTTTCTGAGAAAAAGCAAGCACGGAGGACGAGAATCGCTTTTGCCCTGCGTAGCGTTCCGGGCAGCGGGTAGAACCAGGCAGAGAATTCCCGGCTAGCAGCTTCCCTGTGGCGGGGAAGTGCAAACGTACACGTTTTCGGCCGAAAACGCGTTTTCTGGCGAAAACGCACACCACGGCTCTTTCTGAGAAAAAGCAAGCACGGAGGACGAGAATCGCTTTTGCCCTGCGTAGCGTTCCGGGCAGCGGGTAGAACCAGGCAGAGAATTCCCGGCTAGCAGCTTCCCTGTGGCCGGGAAGTGCAAACGTACACGTTTTCGGCCGAAAACGCGTGTTCCCGCGAAAACTCACACCACGGCTCTTTCTGAGAAAAAGCAAGCACGGAGGACGAGAATCGCTTTTGCCCTGCGTAGCGTTCCGGGCAGCGGGTATAACCAGGCAGAGAATTCCCGGCTAGCAGCTTCCCTGTGGCCGGGAAGTGCAAACGTACACGTTTTCGGCCGAAAACGCGTTTTCCGGCGAAAACGCACACCACGGCTCTTTCTGAGAAAAAGCAAGCACGGAGGACGAGAATCGCTTTTGCCCTGCGTAGCGTTCCGGGCAGCGGGTAGAACCAGGCAGAGAATTCCCGGCTAGCAGCTTCCCTGTGGCCGGGAAGTGCAAACGTACACGTTTTCGGCCGAAAACGCGTTTACCGGCGAAAACGCACACCACGGCTCTTTCTGAGAAAAAGCAAGCACGGAGGACGAGAATCGCTTTTGCCCTGCGTAGCGTTCCGGGCAGCGGGTAGAACCAGGCAGAGAATTCCCGGCTAGCAGCTTCCCTGTGGCCGGGAAGTGCAAACGTACACGTTTTCGGCCGAAAACGCGTTTTCCGGCGAAAACGCACACCACGGCTCTTTCTGAGAAAAAGCAAGCACGGAGGACGAGAATCGCTTTTGCCCTGCGTAGTGTTCCGGGCAGCGGGTAGAACCAGGCAGAGAATTCCCGGCTAGCAGCTTCCCTGTGGCCGGGAAGTGCAAACGTACACGTTTTCTGCCGAAAACGCGTTTTCCGGCGAAAACGCACACCACGGCTCTTTCTGAGAAAAAGCAAGCACGGAGGACGAGAATCGCTTTTGCCCTGCGTAGCGTTCCGGGCAGCGGGTAGAACCAGGCAGAGAATTCCCGGCTAGCAGCTTCCCTGTGGCGGGGAAGTGCAAACGTACACGTTTTCGGCCGAAAACGCGTTTTCTGGCGAAAACGCCCACCACGGCTCTTTCTGAGAAAAAGCAAGCACGGAGGACGAGAATCGCTTTTGCCCTGCGTAGCGTTCCGGGCAGCGGGTAGAACCAGGCAGAGAATTCCCGGCTAGCAGCTTCCCTGTGGCCGGGAAGTGCAAACGTACACGTTTTCGGCCGAAAACGCGTGTTCCCGCGAAAACTCACACCACGGCTCTTTCTGAGAAAAAGCAAGCACGGAGGACGAGAATCGCTTTTGCCCTGCGTAGCGTTCCGGGCAGCGGGTATAACCAGGCAGAGAATTCCCGGCTAGCAGCTTCCCTGTGGCCGGGAAGTGCAAACGTACACGTTTTCGCCGAAAACACGTTTTCCGGCGAAAACGCACACCACGGCTCTTTCTGAGAAAAAGCAAGCACGGAGGACGAGAATCGCTTTTGCCCTGCGTAGCGTTCCGGGCAGCGGGTAGAACCAGGCAGAGAATTCCCGGCTAGCAGCTTCCCTGTGGCCGGGAAGTGCAAACGTACACGTTTTCGGCCGAAAACGCGTTTTCCGGCGAAAACGCACACCACGGCTCTTTCTGAGAAAAAGCAAGCACGGAGGACGAGAATCGCTTTTGCCCTGCGTAGCGTTCTGAGCAGCGGGTAGAAATAGGCAGCGAATTCCCGGCTAGCAGCTTCCCTGTGGCCGGGAAGTGCAAACGTACACGTTTTCGGCCGAAAACGCGTTTTCCGGCGAAAACGAACACCACGGCTCTTTCTGGGAAAAAGCAAGCACGGAGGACGAGAATCGCTTTTGCCCTGCGTAGCGTTCCGGGCAGCGGGTACAACCAGGCAGAGAATTCCCGGCTAGCAGCTTCCCTGTGGCCGGGAAGTGCAAACGTACACGTTTTCGGCCGAAAACGCGTTTTCCGGCGAAAACGCACACCACAGCTCTTTCTGAGAAAAAGCAAGCACGGAGGACGAGAATCGCTTTTGCCCTGCGTAGCGTTCTGAGCAGCGGGTAGAACCAGGCAGAGAATTCCCGGCTAGCAGCTTCCCTGTGGCCGGGAAGTGCAAACGTACACGTTTTCGGCCGAAAACGCGTTTTCCGGCGAAAACGCACACCACGGCTCTTTCTGAGAAAAAACAAGCACGGAGGACGAGAATCGCTTTTGCCCTGCGTAGCGTTCCGGGCAGCGGGTAGAACCAGGCAGAGAATTCCCGGCTAGCATCTTCCCTGTGGCCGGGAAGTGCAAACGTACACGTTTTCGCCCGAAAAAGCGTTTTCCGGCGAAAACGCACACCACGGCTCTTTCTGAGAAAAAGCAAGCACGGAGGACGAGAATCGCTTTTGCCCTGCGTAGCGTTCTGAGCAGCGGGTAGAAATAGGCAGCGAATTCCCGGCTAGCAGCTTCCCTGTGGCCGGGAAGTGCAAACGTACACGTTTTCGGCCGAAAACGCGTTTTCCGGCGAAAAAGCACACCATGGCTCTTTCTGAGAAAAAGCAAGCACGGAGGACGAGAATCGCTTTTGCCCTGCGTAGCGTTCCGGGCAGCGGGTAGAACCAGGCAGAGAATTCCCGTCTAGCAGCTTCCCTGTGGCCGGGAAGTGCAAACGTACACGTTTTCGGCCGAAAACGCGTTTTCCGGCGAAAAAGCACACCATGGCTCTTTCTGAGAAAAAGCAAGCACGGAGGACGAGAATCGCTTTTGCCCTGCGTAGCGTTCCGGGCAGCGGGTAGAACCAGGCAGAGAATTCCCGTCTAGCAGCTTCCCTGTGGCGGGGAAGTGCAAACGTACACGTTTTCGGCCGAAAACGCGTTTTCCGGCGAAAACGCACACCACGGCTCTTTCTGAGAAAAAGCAAGCACGGAGGACGAGAATCGCTTTTGCCCTGCGTAGCGTTCCGGCAACGGGTAGAACCAGGCAGAGAATTCCCGGCTAGCAGCTTCCCTGTGGCCGGGAAGTGCAAACGTACACGTTTTCGGCCGAAAACGCGTTTTCTGGCGAAAACGCACACCACGGCTCTTTCTGAGAAAAAGCAAGCACGGAGGACGAGAATCGCTTTTGCCCTGCGTAGTGTTCCGGGCAGCGGGTAGAACCAGGCAGAGAATTCCCGGCTAGCAGCTTCCCTGTGGCCGGGAAGTGCAAACGTACACGTTTTCGGCCGAAAACGCGTTTTCCGGCGAAAAAGCACACCATGGCTCTTTCTGAGAAAAAGCAAGCACGGAGGACGAGAATCGCTTTTGCCCTGCGTAGCGTTCCGGGCAGCGGGTAGAACCAGGCAGAGAATTCCCGGCTAGCAGCTTCCCTGTGGCCGGGAAGTGCAAACGTACACGTTTTCGGCCGAAAACGCGTTTTCCGGCGAAAACGCACACCACGGCTCTTTCTGAGAAAAAGCAAGCACGGAGGACGAGAATCGCTTTTGCCCTGCGTAGCGTTCTGAGCAGCGGGTAGAAATAGGCAGCGAATTCCCGGCTAGCAGCTTCCCTGTGGCCGGGAAGTGCAAACGTACACGTTTTCGGCCGAAAACGCGTTTTCCGGCGAAAAAGCACACCATGGCTCTTTCTGAGAAAAAGCAAGCACGGAGGACGAGAATCGCTTTTGCCCTGCGTAGCGTTCCGGGCAGCGGGTAGAACCAGGCAGAGAATTCCCGGCTAGCAGCTTCCCTGTGGCCGGGAAGTGCAAACGTACACGTTTTCGGCCGAAAACGCGTTTTCCGGCGAAAAAGCACACCATGGCTCTTTCTGAGAAAAAGCAAGCACGGAGGACGAGAAACGCTTTTGCCCTGCGTAGCGTTCCGGGCAGCGGGTAGAACCAGGCAGAGAATTCCCGTCTAGCAGCTTCCCTGTGGCGGGGAAGTGCAAACGTACACGTTTTCGGCCGAAAACGCGTTTTCCGGCGAAAACGCACACCACGGCTCTTTCTGAGAAAAAGCAAGCACGGAGGACGAGAATCGCTTTTGCCCTGCGTAGCGTTCCGGGCAGCGGGTAGAACCAGGCAGAGAATTCCCGGCTAGCAGCTTCCCTGTGGCGGGGAAGTGCAAACGTACACGTTTTCGGCCGAAAACGCGTTTTCTGGCGAAAACGCACACCACGGCTCTTTCTGAGAAAAAGCAAGCACGGAGGACGAGAATCGCTTTTGCCCTGCGTAGTGTTCCGGGCAGCGGGTAGAACCAGGCAGAGAATTCCCGGCTAGCAGCTTCCCTGTGGCCGGGAAGTGCAAACGTACACGTTTTCGGCCGAAAACGCGTTTTCCGGCGAAAACGCACACCACGGCTCTTTCTGAGAAAAAGCAAGCACGGAGGACGAGAATCGCTTTTGCCCTGCGTAGCGTTCCGGGCAGCGGGTAGAACCAGGCAGAGAATTCCCGGCTAGCAGCTTCCCTGTGGCCGGGAAGTGCAAACGTACACGTTTCCGGCCGAAAACGCGTTTTCCGGAGAAAAAGCACACCATGGCTCATTCTGAGAAAAAGCAAGCACGGAGGACGAGAATCGCTTTTGCCCTGCGTAGCGTTCCGGGCAGCGGGTAGAACCAGGTAGAGAATTCCCGGCTAGCAGCTTCCCTGTGGCCGGGAAGTGCAAACGTACACGTTTTCGGCCGAAAACGCGTTTTCCGGCGAAAAAGCACACCATGGCTCTTTCTGAGAAAAAGCAAGCACGGAGGACGAGAATCGCTTTTGCCCTGCGTAGCGTTCCGGGCAGCGGGTAGAACCAGGCAGAGAATTCCCGGCTAGCAGCTTCCCTGTGGCCGGGAAGTGCAAACGTACACGTTTTCGGCCGAAAACGCGTTTTCCGGCGAAAACGCACACCACGGCTCTTTCTGAGAAAAAGCAAGCACGGAGGACGAGAATCGCTTTTGCCCTGCGTAGCGTTCCGGGCAGCGGGTAGAACCAGGCAGAGAATTCCCGGCTAGCAGCTTCCCTGTGGCGGGGAAGTGCAAACGTACACGTTTTCGGCCGAAAACGCGTTTTCTGGCGAAAACGCACACCACGGCTCTTTCTGAGAAAAAGCAAGCACGGAGGACGAGAATCGCTTTTCCCTGCGTAGCGTTCCGGGCAGCGGGTAGAACCAGGCAGAGAATTCCCGGCTAGCAGCTTCCCTGTGGCGGGGAAGTGCAAACGTACACGTTTTCGGCCGAAAACGCGTTTTCCGGCGAAAACGTACACCACGGCTCTTTCTGAGAAAAAGCAAGCACGGAGGACGAGAATCGCTTTTGCCCTGCGTAGTGTTCCGGGCAGCGGGTAGAACCAGGCAGAGAATTCCCGGCTAGCAGCTTCCCTGTGGCCGGGAAGTGCAAACGTACACGTTTTCGGCCGAAAACGCGTTTTCCGGCGAAAACGCACACCACGGCTCTTTCTGAGAAAAAGCAAGCACGGAGGACGAGAATCGCTTTTGCCCTGCGTAGTGTTCTGAGCAGCGTGTAGAACCAGGCAGAGAATTCCCGTCTAGCAGCTTCCCTGTGGCCGGGAAGTGCAAACGTACACGTTTTCGGCCGAAAACGCGTTTTCCGGCGAAAACGCACACCACGGCTCTTTCTGAGAAAAAGCAAGCACGGAGGACGAGAATCGCTTTTGCCCTGCGTAGCGTTCCGGGCAGCGGGTAGAACCAGGCAGAGAATTCCCGGCTAGCAGCTTCCCTGTGGCCGGGAAGTGCAAACGTACAGGTTTTCGGCCGAAAAAGCTTTTTCTGGCGAAAACGCACACCACGGCTCTTTCTGAGAAAAAGCAAGCACGGAGGACGAGAATCGCTTTTGCCCTGCGTAGCGTTCCGGGCAGCGGGTAGAACCAGGCAGAGAATTCCCGGCTAGCAGCTTCCCTCTGGCCGGGAAGTGCAAACGTACACGTTTTCAGCCGAAAATGCGTTTTCCCGCGAAAACGCACACCACGGCTCTTTCTGAGAAAAAGCAAGCACGGAGGACGAGAATCGCTTTTGCCCTGCGTAGCGTTCCGGGCAGCGGGTAGAACCAGGCAGAGAATTCCCGGCTAGCAGCTTCCCTGTGGCCGGGAAGTGCAAACTTACACGTTTTCGGCCGAAAACGCGTTTTCCCGCGAAAACGCACACCACGGCTCTTTCTGAGAAAAAGCAAGCACGGAGGACGAGAATCGCTTTTGCCCTGCGTAGCGTTCCGGGCAGCGGGTAGAACCAGGCAGAGAATTCCCGGCTAGCAGCTTCCCTCTGGCCGGGAAGTGCAAACGTACACGTTTTCGGCCGAAAACGCCTTTTCCGGCGAAAACGCACACCACGGCTCTTTCTGAGAAAAAGCAAGCACGGAGGACGTGAATCGCTTTTGCCCTGCGTAGCGTTCCGGGCAGCGGGTAGAACCAGGCAGAGAATTCCCGGCTAGCAGCTTCCCTGTGGCCGGGAAGTGCAAACGTACACGTTTTCGGCCGAAAACGCGTTTTCCGGCGAAAACGCACACCACGGCTCTTTCTGAGAAAAAGCAAGCACGGAGGACGAGAATCGCTTTTGCCCTGCGTAGCGTTCCTGGCAGCGGGTAGAACCAGGCAGAGAATTCCCGGCTAGCAGCTTCCCTGTGGCCGGGAAGTGCAAACGTACACGTTTTCGGCCGAAAACGCGTTTTCCGGCGAAAACGCACACCACGGCTCTTTCTGAGAAAAAGCAAGCACGGAGGACGAGAATCGCTTTTGCCCTGCGTAGCGTTCCGGGCAGCGGGTAGAACCAGGCAGAGAATTCCCGTCTAGCAGCTTCCCTGTGGCGGGGAAGTGCAAACGTACACGTTTTCGGCCGAAAACGCGTTTTCCGGCGAAAACGCACACCACGGCTCTTTCTGAGAAAAAGCAAGCACGGAGGACGAGAATCGCTTTTGCCCTGCGTAGCGTTCCGGGCAGCGGGTAGAACCAGGCAGAGAATTCCCGGCTAGCAGCTTCCCTGTGGCCGGGAAGTGCAAACGTACACGTTTTCGGCCGAAAACGCGTTTTCCGGCGAAAACGCACACCACGGCTCTTTCTGAGTAAAAGCAAGCACGGAGGACGAGAATCGCTTTTGCCCTGCGTAGCGTTCCCGGCAGCGGGTAGAACCAGGCAGAGAATTCCCGTCTAGCAGCTTCCCTGTGGCGGGGAAGTGCAAACGTACACGTTTTCGCCGAAAACGCGTTTTCCGGCGAAAACGCACACCACGGCTCTTTCTGAGAAAAAGCAAGCACGGAGGACGAGAATCGCTTTTGCCCTGCGTAGCGTTCCGGGCAGCGGGTAGAACCAGGCAGAGAATTCCCGGCTAGCAGCTTCCCTGTGGCCGGGAAGTGCAAACGTACACGTTTTCGGCCGAAAACGCGTTTTCCGGCGAAAAAGCACACCATGGCTCTTTCTGAGAAAAAGCAAGCACGGAGGACGAGAATCGCTTTTGCCCTGCGTAGCGTTCCGGGCAGCGGGTAGAACCAGGCAGAGAATTCCCGTCTAGCAGCTTCCCTGTGGCGGGGAAGTGCAAACGTACACGTTTTCGGCCGAAAACGCGTTTTCCGGCGAAAACGCACACCACGGCTCTTTCTGAGAAAAAGCAAGCACGGAGGACGAGAATCGCTTTTGCCCTGCGTAGCGTTCCGGGCAGCGGGTAGAACCAGCAGAGAATTCCCGTCTAGCAGCTTCCCTGTGGCCGGGAAGTGCAAACGTACACGTTTTCGGCCGAAAACGCGTTTTCCGGCGAAAACGCACACCACGGCTCTTTCTGAGAAAAAGCAAGCACGGAGGACGAGAATCGCTTTTGCCCTGCGTAGCGTTCCGGGCAGCGGGTAGAACCAGGCAGAGAATTCCCGGCTAGCAGCTTCCCTGTGGCCGGGAAGTGCAAACGTACAGGTTTTCGGCCGAAAAAGCTTTTTCTGGCGAAAACGCACACCACGGCTCTTTCTGAGAAAAAGCAAGCACGGAGGACGAGAATCGCTTTTGCCCTGCGTAGCGTTCCGGGCAGCGGGTAGAACCAGGCAGAGAATTCCCGGCTAGCAGCTTCCCTCTGGCCGGGAAGTGCAAACGTACACGTTTTCAGCCGAAAATGCGTTTTCCCGCGAAAACGCACACCACGGCTCTTTCTGAGAAAAAGCAAGCACGGAGGACGAGAATCGCTTTTGCCCTGCGTAGTGTTCCGGGCAGCGGGTAGAACCAGGCAGAGAATTCCCGGCTAGCAGCTTCCCTGTGGCCGGGAAGTGCAAACGTACAGGTTTTCGGCCGAAAACGCGTTTTCCGGCGAAAACGCACACCACGGCTCTTTCTGAGAAAAAGCAAGCACGGAGGACGAGAATCGCTTTTGCCCTGCGTAGCGTTCCGGGCAGCGGGTAGAACCAGGCAGAGAATTCCCGGCTAGCAGCTTCCCTGTGGCCGGGAAGTGCAAACGTACAGGTTTTCGGCCGAAAAAGCTTTTTCTGGCGAAAACGCACACCACGGCTCTTTCTGAGAAAAAGCAAGCACGGAGGACGAGAATCGCTTTTGCCCTGCGTAGCGTTCCGGGCAGCGGGTAGAACCAGGTAGAGAATTCCCGTCTAGCAGCTTCCCTGTGGCCGGGAAGTGCAAACGTACACGTTTTCGGCCGAAAACGCGTTTTCCGGCGAAAACGCACACCACGGCTCTTTCTGAGAAAAAGCAAGCACGGAGGACGAGAATCGCTTTTGCCCTGCGTAGCGTTCCGGGCAGCGGGTAGAACCAGGCAGAGAATTCCCGGCTAGCAGCTTCCCTGTGGCCGGGAAGTGCAAACGTACAGGTTTTAGGCCGAAAAAGCTTTTTCTGGCGAAAACGCACACCACGGCTCTTTCTGAGAAAAAGCAAGCACGGAGGACGAGAATCGCTTTTGCCCTGCGTAGCGTTCCGGGCAGCGGGTAGAACCAGGTAGAGAATTCCCGTCTAGCAGCTTCCCTGTGGCGGGGAAGTGCAAACGTACACGTTTTCGGCCGAAAACGCGTTTTCCGGCGAAAACGCACACCACGGCTCTTTCTGAGAAAAAGCAAGCACGGAGGACGAGAATCGCTTTTGCCCTGCGTAGCGTTCCGGGCAGCGGGTAGAACCAGGTAGAGAATTCCCGTCTAGCAGCTTCCCTGTGGCGGGGAAGTGCAAACGTACACGTTTTCGGCCGAAAACGCGTTTTCCGGCGAAAACGCACACCACGGCTCTTTCTGAGAAAAAGCAAGCACGGAGGGCAAGAATCGCTTTTGCCCTGCGTAGCGTTCTGAGCAGCGGGTAGAAATAGGCAGCGAATTGCCGGCTAGCAGCTTCCCTGTGGCCGGGAATTGCAAACATACACGTTTTCGGCCGAAAACGCGTTTTCCGGCAAAAAGCACACCATGGCTCTTTCTGAGAAAAAGCAAGCACGGAAGACGAGAATCGCTTTTGCCCTGCGTAGCGTTCCGGGCAGCGCGTAGAACCAGGCAGAGAATTCCCGGCTAGCAGCTTCCCTGTGGCGGGGAAGTGCAAACGTACACGTTTTCGGCCGAAAACGCGTTTTCCGGCGAAAAAGCACACCATGGCTCTTTCTGAGAAAAAGCAAGCACGGAGGACGAGAATCGCTTTTGCCCTGCGTAGCGTTCCGGGCAGCGGGTAGAACCAGGCAGAGAATTCCCGGCTAGCAGCTTCCCTGTGGCCGGGAAGTGCAAACTTACACGTTTTCGGCCGAAAACGCGTTTTCCGGCGAAAACGCACACCACGGCTCTTTCTGAGAAAAAGCAAGCACGGAGGACGAGAATCGCTTTTGCCCTGCGTAGCGTTCCGGGCAGCGGGTAGAACCAGGCAGAGAATTCCCGGCTAGCAGCTTCCCTGTGGCCGGGAAGTGCAAACGTACACGTTTTCGGCCGAAAACGCGTTTTCCGGCGAAAACGCACACCACGGGTCTTTCTGAGAAAAAGCAAGCACGGAGGACGAGAATCGCTTTTGCCCTGCGTAGCGTTCCGGGCAGCGGGTAGAACCAGGCAGAGAATTCCCGGCTAGCAGCTTCCCTGTGGCCGGGAAGTGCAAACGTACACGTTTTCGGCCGAAAACGCGTTTTCCGGCGAAAACGCACACCACGGCTCTTTCTGAGAAAAAGCAAGCACGGAGGACGAGAATCGCTTTTGCCCTGCGTAGCGTTCCGGGCAGCGGGTAGAACCAGGCAGAGAATTCCCGTCTAGCAGCTTCCCTGTGGCGGGGAAGTGCAAACGTACACGTTTTCGGCCGAAAACGCGTTTTCCGGCGAAAACGCACACCACGGCTCTTTCTGAGAAAAAGCAAGCACGGAGGACGAGAATCGCTTTTGCCCTGCGTAGCGTTCCTGGCAGCGGGTAGAACCAGGCAGAGAATTCCCGGCTAGCAGCTTCCCTGTGGCCGGGAAGTGCAAACGTACACGTTTTCGGCCGAAAACCCGTTTTCCGGCGAAAACGCACACCACGGCTCTTTCTGAGAAAAAGCAAGCACGGAGGACGAGAATCGCTTTTGCCCTGCGTAGCGTTCCTGGCAGCGGGTAGAACCAGGCAGAGAATTCCCGGCTAGCAGCTTCCCTGTGGCCGGGAAGTGCAAACGTACACGTTTTCGGCCGAAAACGCGTTTTCCGGTGAAAACGCACACCACGGCTCTTTCTGAGAAAAAGCAAGCACGGAGGACGAGAATCGCTTTTGCCCTGCGTAGCGTTCCGGGCAGCGGGTAGAACCAGGCAGAGAATTCCCGGCTAGCAGCTTCCCTGTGGCCGGGAAGTGCAAACGTACACGTTTTCGCCGAAAACGCGTTTTCCGGCGAAAACGCACACCACGGCTCTTTCTGAGAAAAAGCAAGCACGGAGGACGAGAATCGCTTTTGCCCTGCGTAGCGTTCCGGGCAGCGGGTAGAACCAGGCAGAGAATTCCCGGCTAGCAGCTTCCCTGTGGCCGGGAAGTGCAAACGTACACGTTTTCGGCCGAAAACGCGTTTTCCGGCGAAAACGCACACCACGGCTCTTTCTGAGAAAAAGCAAGCACGGAGGACGAGAATCGCTTTTGCCCTGCGTAGTGTTCTGAGCAGCGTGTAGAACCAGGCAGAGAATTCCCGGCTAGCAGCTTCCCTGTGGCCGGGAAGTGCAAACGTACACGTTTTCGGCCGAAAACGCGTTTTCCGGCGAAAACGCACACCACGGCTCTTTCTGAGAAAAAGCAAGCACGGAGGACGAGAATCGCTTTTGCCCTGCGTAGCGTTCCGGGCAGCGGGTAGAACCAGGCAGAGAATTCCCGGCTAGCAGCTTCCCTGTGGCCGGGAAGTGCAAACGTACAGGTTTTCGGCCGAAAACGCGTTTTCCCGCGAAAACGCACACCACGGCTCTTTCTGAGAAAAAGCAAGCACGGAGGACGAGAATCGCTTTTGCCCTGCGTAGCGTTCTGAGCAGCGGGTAGAAATAGGCAGCGAATTGCCGGCTAGCAGCTTCCCTGTGGCCGGGAAGTGCAAACGTACACGTTTCCGGCCGAAAACGCGTTTTCCGGAGAAAAAGCACACCATGGCTCTTTATGAGAAAAAGCAAGCACGGAGGACGAGAATCGCTTTTGCCCTGCGTAGCGTTCCGGGCAGCGGGTAGAACCAGGTAGAGAATTCCCGTCTAGCAGCTTCCCTGTGGCGGGGAAGTGCAAACGTACACGTTTTCGGCCGAAAACGCGTTTTCCGGCGAAAACGCACACCACGGCTCTTTCTGAGAAAAAGCAAGCACGGAGGACGAGAATCGCTTTTGCCCTGCGTAGCGTTCCGGGCAGCGGGTAGAACCAGGCAGAGAATTCCCGGCTAGCAGCTTCCCTGTGGCCGGGAAGTGCAAACGTACACGTTTTCGGCCGAAAACGCGTTTTCCGGCGAAAACGCACACCACGGCTCTTTCTGAGAAAAAGCAAGCACGGAGGACGAGAATCGCTTTTGCCCTGCGTAGCGTTCCGGGCAGCGGGTAGAACCAGGCAGAGAATTCCCGTCTAGCAGCTTCCCTGTGGCGGGGAAGTGCAAACGTACACGTTTTCGGCCGAAAACGCGTTTTCCGGCGAAAACGCACACCACGGCTCTTTCTGAGAAAAAGCAAGCACGGAGGACGAGAATCGCTTTTGCCCTGCGTAGCGTTCCGGGCAGCGGGTAGAACCAGGTAGAGAATTCCCGTCTAGCAGCTTCCCTGTGGCGGGGAAGTGCAAACGTACACGTTTTCGGCCGAAAACGCGTTTTCCGGCGAAAACGCACACCACGGCTCTTTCTGAGTAAAAGCAAGCACGGAGGACGAGAATCGCTTTTGCCCTGCGTAGCGTTCCCGGCAGCGGGTAGAACCAGGCAGAGAATTCCCGTCTAGCAGCTTCCCTGTGGCGGGGAAGTGCAAACGTACACGTTTTCGCCGAAAACGCGTTTTCCGGCGAAAACGCACACCACGGCTCTTTCTGAGAAAAAGCAAGCACGGAGGACGAGAATCGCTTTTGCCCTGCGTAGCGTTCCGGGCAGCGGGTAGAACCAGGCAGAGAATTCCCGGCTAGCAGCTTCCCTGTGGCCGGGAAGTGCAAACGTACACGTTTTCGGCCGAAAACGCGTTTTCCGGCGAAAAAGCACACCATGGCTCTTTCTGAGAAAAAGCAAGCACGGAGGACGAGAATCGCTTTTGCCCTGCGTAGCGTTCCGGGCAGCGGATAGAACCAGGCAGAGAATTCCCGTCTAGCAGCTTCCCTGTGGCGGGGAAGTGCAAACGTACACGTTTTCGGCCGAAAACGCGTTTTCCGGCGAAAACGCACACCACGGCTCTTTCTGAGAAAAAGCAAGCACGGAGGACGAGAATCGCTTTTGTCCTGCGTAGCGTTCCGGGCAGCGGGTAGAACCAGCAGAGAATTCCCGTCTAGCAGCTTCCCTGTGGCGGGGAAGTGCAAACGTACACGTTTTCGGCCGAAAACGCGTTTTCCGGCGAAAACGCACACCACGGCTCTTTCTGAGAAAAAGCAAGCACGGAGGACGAGAATCGCTTTTGCCCTGCGTAGCGTTCCGGGCAGCGGGTAGAACCAGGCAGAGAATTCCCGGCTAGCAGCTTCCCTGTGGCCGGGAAGTGCAAACGTACAGGTTTTCGGCCGAAAAAGCTTTTTCTGGCGAAAACGCACACCACGGCTCTTTCTGAGAAAAAGCAAGCACGGAGGACGAGAATCGCTTTTGCCCTGCGTAGCGTTCCGGGCAGCGGGTAGAACCAGGCAGAGAATTCCCGGCTAGCAGCTTCCCTCTGGCCGGGAAGTGCAAACGTACACGTTTTCAGCCGAAAATGCGTTTTCCCGCGAAAACGCACACCACGGCTCTTTCTGAGAAAAAGCAAGCACGGAGGACGAGAATCGCTTTTGCCCTGCGTAGTGTTCCGGGCAGCGGGTAGAACCAGGCAGAGAATTCCCGTCTAGCAGCTTCCCTGTGGCGGGGAAGTGCAAACGTACACGTTTTCGGCCGAAAACGCGTTTTCCGGCGAAAACGCACACCACGGCTCTTTCTGAGAAAAAGCAAGCACGGAGGACGAGAATCGCTTTTGCCCTGCGTAGCGTTCCGGGCAGCGGGTAGAACCAGGCAGAGAATTCCCGGCTAGCAGCTTCCCTGTGGCCGGGAAGTGCAAACGTACAGGTTTTCGGCCGAAAACGCGTTTTCCCGCGAAAACTCACACCACGGCTCTTTCTGAGAAAAAGCAAGCACGGAGGACGAGAATCGCTTTTGCCCTGCGTAGCGTTCCGGGCAGCGGGTAGAACCAGGCAGAGAATTCCCGGCTAGCAGCTTCCCTGTGGCCGGGAAGTGCAAACGTACACGTTTTCGCCGAAAACGCGTTTTCCGGCGAAAACGCACACCACGGCTCTTTCTGAGAAAAAGCAAGCACGGAGGACGAGAATCGCTTTTGCCCTGCGTAGCGTTCCGGGCAGCGGGTAGAACCAGGCAGAGAATTCCCGGCTAGCAGCTTCCCTGTGGCCGGGAAGTGCAAACGTACACGTTTTCGGCCGAAAACGCGTTTTCCGGCGAAAACGCACACCACGGCTCTTTCTGAGAAAAAGCAAGCACGGAGGACTAGAATCGCTTTTGCCCTGCGTAGTGTTCTGAGCAGCGTGTAGAACCAGGCAGAGAATTCCCGGCTAGCAGCTTCCCTGTGGCCGGGAAGTGCAAACGTACACGTTTTCGGCCGAAAACGCGTTTTCCGGCGAAAACGCACACCACGGCTCTTTCTGAGAAAAAGCAAGCACGGAGGACGAGAATCGCTTTTGCCCTGCGTAGCGTTCCGGGCAGCGGGTAGAACCAGGCAGAGAATTCCCGGCTAGCAGCTTCCCTGTGGCCGGGAAGTGCAAACGTACAGGTTTTCGGCCGAAAACGCGTTTTCCCGCGAAAACGCACACCACGGCTCTTTCTGAGAAAAAGCAAGCACGGAGGACGAGAATCGCTTTTGCCCTGCGTAGCGTTCTGAGCAGCGGGTAGAAATAGGCAGCGAATTGCCGGCTAGCAGCTTCCCTGTGGCCGGGAAGTGCAAACGTACACGTTTCCGGCCGAAAACGCGTTTTCCGGAGAAAAAGCACACCATGGCTCTTTATAAGAAAAAGCAAGCACGGAGGACGAGAATCGCTTTTGCCCTGCGTAGCGTTCCGGGCAGCGGGTAGAACCAGGTAGAGAATTCCCGTCTAGCAGCTTCCCTGTGGCGGGGAAGTGCAAACGTACACGTTTTCGGCCGAAAACGCGTTTTCCGGCGAAAACGCACACCACGGCTCTTTCTGAGAAAAAGCAAGCACGGAGGACGAGAATCGCTTTTGCCCTGCGTAGCGTTCCGGGCAGCGGGTAGAACCAGGCAGAGAATTCCCGGCTAGCAGCTTCCCTGTGGCCGGGAAGTGCAAACGTACACGTTTTCGGCCGAAAACGCGTTTTCCGGCGAAAACGCACACCACGGCTCTGAGAAAAACAAGCACGGAGGACGAGAATCGCTTTTGCCCTGCGTAGCGTTCTGAGCAGCGGGTAGAAATAGGCAGCGAATTGCCGGCTAGCAGCTTCCCTGTGGCCGGGAAATGCAAACGTACACGTTTTCGACCGAAAACGCGTTTTCCGGCGAAAAAGCACACCATGGCTCTTTCTGAGAAAAAGCAAGCACGGAGGACGAGAATCGCTTTTGCCCTGCGTAGCGTTCCGGGCAGCGGGTAGAACCAGGCAGAGAATTCCCGGCTAGCAGCTTCCCTGTGGCCGGGAAGTGCAAACGTACAGGTTTTCGGCCGAAAAAGCTTTTTCTGGCGAAAACGCACACCACGGCTCTTTCTGAGAAAAAGCAAGCACGGAGGACGAGAATCGCTTTTGCCCTGCGTAGCGTTCCGGGCAGCGGGTAGAACCAGGTAGAGAATTCCCGTCTAGCAGCTTCCCTGTGGCGGGGAAGTGCAAACGTACACGTTTTCGGCCGAAAACGCGTTTTCCGGCGAAAACGCACACCACGGCTCTTTCTGAGAAAAAGCAAGCACGGAGGACGAGAATCGCTTTTGCCCTGCGTAGCGTTCCGGGCAGCGGGTAGAACCAGGTAGAGAATTCCCGTCTAGCAGCTTCCCTGTGGCGGGGAAGTGCAAACGTACACGTTTTCGGCCGAAAACGCGTTTTCCGGCGAAAACGCACACCACGGCTCTTTCTGAGAAAAAGCAAGCACGGAGGACGAGAATCGCTTTTGCCCTGCGTAGCGTTCTGAGCAGCGGGTAGAAATAGGCAGCGAATTGCCGGCTAGCAGCTTCCCTGTGGCCGGGAATTGCAAACATACACGTTTTCGGCCGAAAACGCGTTTTCCGGCAAAAAGCACACCATGGCTCTTTCTGAGAAAAAGCAAGCACGGAAGACGAGAATCGCTTTTGCCCTGCGTAGCGTTCCGGGCAGCGCGTAGAACCAGGCAGAGAATTCCCGGCTAGCAGCTTCCCTGTGGCCGGGAAGTGCAAACGTACACGTTTTCGGCCGAAAACGCGTTTTCCGGCGAAAACGCACACCACGGCTCTTTCTGAGAAAAAGCAAGCACGGAGGACGAGAATCGCTTTTGCCCTGCGTAGCGTTCCGGGCAGCGGGTAGAACCAGGCAGAGAATTCCCGGCTAGCAGCTTCCCTGTGGCCGGGAAGTGCAAACGTACACGTTTTCGGCCGAAAACGCGTTTTCCGGCGAAAACGCACACCACGGCTCTTTCTGAGAAAAAGCAAGCACGGAGGACGAGAATCGCTTTTGCCCTGCGTAGCGTTCCGGGCAGCGGGTAGAACCAGGCAGAGAATTCCCGGCTAGCAGCTTCCCTGTGGCGGGGAAGTGCAAACGTACACGTTTTCGGCCGAAAACGCGTTTTCCGGCGAAAAAGCACACCATGGCTCTTTCTGAGAAAAAGCAAGCACGGAGGACGAGAATCGCTTTTGCCCTGCGTAGCGTTCCGGGCAGCGGGTAGAACCAGGCAGAGAATTCCCGGCTAGCAGCTTCCCTGTGGCCGGGAAGTGCAAACTTACACGTTTTCGGCCGAAAACGCGTTTTCCGGCGAAAACGCACACCACGGCTCTTTCTGAGAAAAAGCAAGCACGGAGGACGAGAATCGCTTTTGCCCTGCGTAGCGTTCCGGGCAGCGGGTAGAACCAGGCAGAGAATTCCCGGCTAGCAGCTTCCCTGTGGCCGGGAAGTGCAAACGTACACGTTTTCGGCCGAAAACGCGTTTTCCGGCGAAAACGCACACCACGGGTCTTTCTGAGAAAAAGCAAGCACGGAGGACGTGAATCGCTTTTGCCCTGCGTAGCGTTCCGGGCAGCGGGTAGAACCAGGCAGAGAATTCCCGGCTAGCAGCTTCCCTGTGGCCGGGAAGTGCAAACGTACACGTTTTCGGCCGAAAACGCGTTTTCCGGCGAAAACGCACACCACGGCTCTTTCTGAGAAAAAGCAAGCACGGAGGACGAGAATCGCTTTTGCCCTGCGTAGCGTTCCGGGCAGCGGGTAGAACCAGGCAGAGAATTCCCGTCTAGCAGCTTCCCTGTGGCGGGGAAGTGCAAACGTACACGTTTTCGGCCGAAAACGCGTTTTCCGGCGAAAACGCACACCACGGCTCTTTCTGAGAAAAAGCAAGCACGGAGGACGAGAATCGCTTTTGCCCTGCGTAGCGTTCCTGGCAGCGGGTAGAACCAGGCAGAGAATTCCCGGCTAGCAGCTTCCCTGTGGCCGGGAAGTGCAAACGTACACGTTTTCGGCCGAAAACCCGTTTTCCGGCGAAAACGCACACCACGGCTCTTTCTGAGAAAAAGCAAGCACGGAGGACGAGAATCGCTTTTGCCCTGCGTAGCGTTCCTGGCAGCGGGTAGAACCAGGCAGAGAATTCCCGGCTAGCAGCTTCCCTGTGGCCGGGAAGTGCAAACGTACACGTTTTCGGCCGAAAACGCGTTTTCCGGCGAAAACGCACACCACGGCTCTTTCTGAGAAAAAGCAAGCACGGAGGACGAGAATCGCTTTTGCCCTGCGTAGCGTTCCTGGCAGCGGGTAGAACCAGGCAGAGAATTCCCGGCTAGCAGCTTCCCTGTGGCCGGGAAGTGCAAACGTACACGTTTTCGGCCGAAAACGCGTTTTCCGGCGAAAACGCACACCACGGCTCTTTCTGAGAAAAAGCAAGCACGGAGGACGAGAATCGCTTTTGCCCTGCGTAGCGTTCCGGGCAGCGGGTAGAACCAGGCAGAGAATTCCCGGCTAGCAGCTTCCCTGTGGCCGGGAAGTGCAAACGTACACGTTTTCGGCCGAAAACGCGTTTTCCGGCGAAAACGCACACCACGGCTCTTTCTGAGAAAAAGCAAGCACGGAGGACGAGAATCGCTTTTGCCCTGCGTAGCGTTCCGGGCAGCGGGTAGAACCAGGCAGAGAATTCCCGTCTAGCAGCTTCCCTGTGGCGGGGAAGTGCAAACGTACACGTTTTCGGCCGAAAACGCGTTTTCCGGCGAAAACGCACACCACGGCTCTTTCTGAGAAAAAGCAAGCACGGAGGACGAGAATCGCTTTTGCCCTGCGTAGCGTTCCGGGCAGCGGGTAGAACCAGGCAGAGAATTCCCGGCTAGCAGCTTCCCTGTGGCCGGGAAGTGCAAACGTACACGTTTTCGGCCGAAAACGCGTTTTCCCGCGAAAACGCACACCACGGCTCTTTCTGAGAAAAAGCAAGCACGGAGGACGAGAATCGCTTTTGCCCTGCGTAGCGTTCTGAGCAGCGGGTAGAAATAGGCAGCGAATTGCCGGCTAGCAGCTTCCCTGTGGCCGGGAAGTGCAAACGTACACGTTTCCGGCCGAAAACGCGTTTTCCGGAGAAAAAGCACACCATGGCTCTTTATGAGAAAAAGCAAGCACGGAGGACGAGAATCGCTTTTGCCCTGCGTAGCGTTCCGGGCAGCGGGTAGAACCAGGTAGAGAATTCCCGTCTAGCAGCTTCCCTGTGGCGGGGAAGTGCAAACGTACACGTTTTCGGCCGAAAACGCGTTTTCCGGCGAAAACGCACACCACGGCTCTTTCTGAGAAAAAGCAAGCACGGAGGACGAGAATCGCTTTTGCCCTGCGTAGCGTTCCGGGCAGCGGGTAGAACCAGGCAGAGAATTCCCGGCTAGCAGCTTCCCTGTGGCCGGGAAGTGCAAACGTACACGTTTTCGGCCGAAAACGCGTTTTCCGGCGAAAACGCACACCACGGCTCTGAGAAAAACAAGCACGGAGGACGAGAATCGCTTTTGCCCTGCGTAGCGTTCTGAGCAGCGGGTAGAAATAGGCAGCGAATTGCCGGCTAGCAGCTTCCCTGTGGCCGGGAAATGCAAACGTACACGTTTTCGACCGAAAACGCGTTTTCCGGCGAAAAAGCACACCATGGCTCTTTCTGAGAAAAAGCAAGCACGGAGGACGAGAATCGCTTTTGCCCTGCGTAGCGTTCCGGGCAGCGGGTAGAACCAGGCAGAGAATTCCCGGCTAGCAGCTTCCCTGTGGCCGGGAAGTGCAAACGTACAGGTTTTCGGCCGAAAAAGCTTTTTCTGGCGAAAACGCACACCACGGCTCTTTCTGAGAAAAAGCAAGCACGGAGGACGAGAATCGCTTTTGCCCTGCGTAGCGTTCCGGGCAGCGGGTAGAACCAGGTAGAGAATTCCCGTCTAGCAGCTTCCCTGTGGCGGGGAAGTGCAAACGTACACGTTTTCGGCCGAAAACGCGTTTTCCGGCGAAAACGCACACCACGGCTCTTTCTGAGAAAAAGCAAGCACGGAGGACGAGAATCGCTTTTGCCCTGCGTAGCGTTCCGGGCAGCGGGTAGAACCAGGTAGAGAATTCCCGTCTAGCAGCTTCCCTGTGGCGGGGAAGTGCAAACGTACACGTTTTCGGCCGAAAACGCATTTTCCGGCGAAAACGCACACCACGGCTCTTTCTGAGAAAAAGCAAGCACGGAGGACGAGAATCGCTTTTGCCCTACGTAGCGTTCTGAGCAGCGGGTAGAAATAGGCAGCGAATTGCCGGCTAGCAGCTTCCCTGTGGCCGGGAATTGCAAACATACACGTTTTCGGCCGAAAACGCGTTTTCCGGCAAAAAGCACACCATGGCTCTTTCTGAGAAAAAGCAAGCACGGAAGACGAGAATCGCTTTTGCCCTGCGTAGCGTTCCGGGCAGCGCGTAGAACCAGGCAGAGAATTCCCGGCTAGCAGCTTCCCTGTGGCCGGGAAGTGCAAACGTACACGTTTTCGGCCGAAAACGCGTTTTCCGGCGAAAACGCACACCACGGCTGTTTCTGAGAAAAAGCAAGCACGGAGGACGAGAATCGCTTTTGCCCTGCGTAGCGTTCCGGGCAGCGGGTAGAACCAGGCAGAGAATTCCCGGCTAGCAGCTTCCCTGTGGCCGGGAAGTGCAAACGTACACGTTTTCGGCCGAAAACGCGTTTTCCGGCGAAAACGCACACCACGGCTCTTTCTGAGAAAAAGCAAGCACGGAGGACGAGAATCGCTTTTGCCCTGCGTAGCGTTCCGGGCAGCGGGTAGAACCAGGCAGAGAATTCCCGGCTAGCAGCTTCCCTGTGGCGGGGAAGTGCAAACGTACACGTTTTCGGCCGAAAACGCGTTTTCCGGCGAAAAAGCACACCATGGCTCTTTCTGAGAAAAAGCAAGCACGGAGGACGAGAATCGCTTTTGCCCTGCGTAGCGTTCCGGGCAGCGGGTAGAACCAGGCAGAGAATTCCCGGCTAGCAGCTTCCCTGTGGCCGGGAAGTGCAAACTTACACGTTTTCGGCCGAAAACGCGTTTTCCGGCGAAAACGCACACCACGGCTCTTTCTGAGAAAAAGCAAGCACGGAGGACGAGAATCGCTTTTGCCCTGCGTAGCGTTCCGGGCAGCGGGTAGAACCAGGCAGAGAATTCCCGGCTAGCAGCTTCCCTGTGGCCGGGAAGTGCAAACGTACACGTTTTCGGCCGAAAACGCGTTTTCCGGCGAAAACGCACACCACGGGTCTTTCTGAGAAAAAGCAAGCACGGAGGACGTGAATCGCTTTTGCCCTGCGTAGCGTTCCGGGCAGCGGGTAGAACCAGGCAGAGAATTCCCGGCTAGCAGCTTCCCTGTGGCCGGGAAGTGCAAACGTACACGTTTTCGGCCGAAAACGCGTTTTCCGGCGAAAACGCACACCACGGCTCTTTCTGAGAAAAAGCAAGCACGGAGGACGAGAATCGCTTTTGCCCTGCGTAGCGTTCCGGGCAGCGGGTAGAACCAGGCAGAGAATTCCCGTCTAGCAGCTTCCCTGTGGCGGGGAAGTGCAAACGTACACGTTTTCGGCCGAAAACGCGTTTTCCGGCGAAAACGCACACCACGGCTCTTTCTGAGAAAAAGCAAGCACGGAGGACGAGAATCGCTTTTGCCCTGCGTAGCGTTCCTGGCAGCGGGTAGAACCAGGCAGAGAATTCCCGGCTAGCAGCTTCCCTGTGGCCGGGAAGTGCAAACGTACACGTTTTCGGCCGAAAACGCGTTTTCCGGCGAAAACGCACACCACGGCTCTTTCTGAGAAAAAGCAAGCACGGAGGACGAGAATCGCTTTTGCCCTGCGTAGCGTTCCGGGCAGCGGGTAGAACCAGGCAGAGAATTCCCGGCTAGCAGCTTCCCTGTGGCGGGGAAGTGCAAACGTACACGTTTTCGGCCGAAAACGCGTTTTCCGGCGAAAACGCACACCACGGCTCTTTCTGAGAAAAAGCAAGCACGGAGGACGAGAATCGCTTTTGCCCTGCGTAGCGTTCCTGGCAGCGGGTAGAACCAGGCAGAGAATTCCCGGCTAGCAGCTTCCCTGTGGCCGGGAAGTGCAAACGTACACGTTTTCGGCCGAAAACGCGTTTTCCGGCGAAAACGCACACCACGGCTCTTTCTGAGAAAAAGCAAGCACGGAGGACGAGAATCGCTTTTGCCCTGCGTAGCGTTCCGGGCAGCGGGTAGAACCAGGCAGAGAATTCCCGGCTAGCAGCTTCCCTGTGGCCGGGAAGTGCAAACGTACACGTTTTCGGCCGAAAACGCGTTTTCCGGCGAAAACGCACACCACGGCTCTTTCTGAGAAAAAGCAAGCACGGAGGACGAGAATCGCTTTTGCCCTGCGTAGCGTTCCGGGCAGCGGGTAGAACCAGGCAGAGAATTCCCGTCTAGCAGCTTCCCTGTGGCGGGGAAGTGCAAACGTACACGTTTTCGGCCGAAAACGCGTTTTCCGGCGAAAACGCACACCACGGCTCTTTCTGAGAAAAAGCAAGCACGGAGGACGAGAATCGCTTTTGCCCTGCGTAGCGTTCCTGGCAGCGGGTAGAACCAGGCAGAGAATTCCCGGCTAGCAGCTTCCCTGTGGCCGGGAAGTGCAAACGTACACGTTTTCGGCCGAAAACCCGTTTTCCGGCGAAAACGCACACCACGGCTCTTTCTGAGAAAAAGCAAGCACGGAGGACGAGAATCGCTTTTGCCCTGCGTAGCGTTCCTGGCAGCGGGTAGAACCAGGCAGAGAATTCCCGGCTAGCAGCTTCCCTGTGGCCGGGAAGTGCAAACGTACACGTTTTCGGCCGAAAACGCGTTTTCCGGCGAAAACGCACACCACGGCTCTTTCTGAGAAAAAGCAAGCACGGAGGACGAGAATCGCTTTTGCCCTGCGTAGCGTTCCTGGCAGCGGGTAGAACCAGGCAGAGAATTCCCGGCTAGCAGCTTCCCTGTGGCCGGGAAGTGCAAACGTACACGTTTTCGGCCGAAAACGCGTTTTCCGGCGAAAACGCACACCACGGCTCTTTCTGAGAAAAAGCAAGCACGGAGGACGAGAATCGCTTTTGCCCTGCGTAGCGTTCCGGGCAGCGGGTAGAACCAGGCAGAGAATTCCCGTCTAGCAGCTTCCCTGTGGCGGGGAAGTGCAAACGTACACGTTTTCGGCCGAAAACGCGTTTTCCGGCGAAAACGCACACCACGGCTCTTTCTGAGAAAAAGCAAGCACGGAGGACGAGAATCGCTTTTGCCCTGCGTAGCGTTCCTGGCAGCGGGTAGAACCAGGCAGAGAATTCCCGGCTAGCAGCTTCCCTGTGGCCGGGAAGTGCAAACGTACACGTTTTCGGCCGAAAACCCGTTTTCCGGCGAAAACGCACACCACGGCTCTTTCTGAGAAAAAGCAAGCACGGAGGACGAGAATCGCTTTTGCCCTGCGTAGCGTTCCTGGCAGCGAGTAGAACCAGGCAGAGAATTCCCGGCTAGCAGCTTCCCTGTGGCCGGGAAGTGCAAACGTACACGTTTTCGGCCGAAAACGCGTTTTCCGGCGAAAACGCACACCACGGCTCTTTCTGAGAAAAAGCAAGCACGGAGGACGAGAATCGCTTTTGCCCTGCGTAGCGTTCCTGGCAGCGGGTAGAACCAGGCAGAGAATTCCCGGCTAGCAGCTTCCCTGTGGCCGGGAAGTGCAAACGTACACGTTTTCGGCCGAAAACGCGTTTTCCGGCGAAAACGCACACCACGGCTCTTTCTGAGAAAAAGCAAGCACGGAGGACGAGAATCGCTTTTGCCCTGCGTAGCGTTCCGGGCAGCGGGTAGAACCAGGCAGAGAATTCCCGGCTAGCAGCTTCCCTGTGGCCGGGAAGTGCAAACGTACACGTTTTCGGCCGAAAACGCGTTTTCCGGCGAAAACGCACACCACGGCTCTTTCTGAGAAAAAGCAAGCACGGAGGACGAGAATCGCTTTTGCCCTGCGTAGCGTTCCGGGCAGCGGGTAGAACCAGGCAGAGAATTCCCGTCTAGCAGCTTCCCTGTGGCGGGGAAGTGCAAACGTACACGTTTTCGGCCGAAAACGCGTTTTCCGGCGAAAACGCACACCACGGCTCTTTCTGAGAAAAAGCAAGCACGGAGGACGAGAATCGCTTTTGCCCTGCGTAGCGTTCCGGGCAGCGGGTAGAACCAGGCAGAGAATTCCCGGCTAGCAGCTTCCCTGTGGCCGGGAAGTGCAAACGTACACGTTTTCGGCCGAAAACGCGTTTTCACGCGAAAACGCACACCACGGCTCTTTCTGAGAAAAAGCAAGCACGGAGGACGAGAATCGATTTGCCCTGCGTAGCGTTCTGAGCAGCGGGTAGAAATAGGCAGCGAATTGCCGGCTAGCAGCTTCCCTGTGGCCGGGAAGTGCAAACGTACACGTTTCCGGCCGAAAACGCGTTTTCCGGAGAAAAAGCACACCATGGCTCTTTATGAGAAAAAGCAAGCACGGAGGACGAGAATCGCTTTTGCCCTGCGTAGCGTTCCGGGCAGCGGGTAGAACCAGGTAGAGAATTCCCGTCTAGCAGCTTCCCTGTGGCGGGGAAGTGCAAACGTACACGTTTTCGGCCGAAAACGCGTTTTCCGGCGAAAACGCACACCACGGCTCTTTCTGAGAAAAAGCAAGCACGGAGGACGAGAATCGCTTTTGCCCTGCGTAGCGTTCCGGGCAGCGGGTAGAACCAGGCAGAGAATTCCCGGCTAGCAGCTTCCCTGTGGCCGGGAAGTGCAAACGTACACGTTTTCGGCCGAAAACGCGTTTTCCGGCGAAAACGCACACCACGGCTCTGAGAAAAACAAGCACGGAGGACGAGAATCGCTTTTGCCCTGCGTAGCGTTCTGAGCAGCGGGTAGAAATAGGCAGCGAATTGCCGGCTAGCAGCTTCCCTGTGGCCGGGAAATGCAAACGTACACGTTTTCGACCGAAAACGCGTTTTCCGGCGAAAAAGCACACCATGGCTCTTTCTGAGAAAAAGCAAGCACGGAGGACGAGAATCGCTTTTGCCCTGCGTAGCGTTCCGGGCAGCGGGTAGAACCAGGCAGAGAATTCCCGGCTAGCAGCTTCCCTGTGGCCGGGAAGTGCAAACGTACAGGTTTTCGGCCGAAAAAGCTTTTTCTGGCGAAAACGCACACCACGGCTCTTTCTGAGAAAAAGCAAGCACGGAGGACGAGAATCGCTTTTGCCCTGCGTAGCGTTCCGGGCAGCGGGTAGAACCAGGTAGAGAATTCCCGTCTAGCAGCTTCCCTGTGGCGGGGAAGTGCAAACGTACACGTTTTCGGCCGAAAACGCGTTTTCCGGCGAAAACGCACACCACGGCTCTTTCTGAGAAAAAGCAAGCACGGAGGACGAGAATCGCTTTTGCCCTGCGTAGCGTTCCGGGCAGCGGGTAGAACCAGGTAGAGAATTCCCGTCTAGCAGCTTCCCTGTGGCGGGGAAGTGCAAACGTACACGTTTTCGGCCGAAAACGCATTTTCCGGCGAAAACGCACACCACGGCTCTTTCTGAGAAAAAGCAAGCACGGAGGACGAGAATCGCTTTTGCCCTGCGTAGCGTTCTGAGCAGCGGGTAGAAATAGGCAGCGAATTGCCGGCTAGCAGCTTCCCTGTGGCCGGGAATTGCAAACATACACGTTTTCGGCCGAAAACGCGTTTTCCGGCAAAAAGCACACCATGGCTCTTTCTGAGAAAAAGCAAGCACGGAAGACGAGAATCGCTTTTGCCCTGCGTAGCGTTCCGGGCAGCGCGTAGAACCAGGCAGAGAATTCCCGGCTAGCAGCTTCCCTGTGGCCGGGAAGTGCAAACGTACACGTTTTCGGCCGAAAACGCGTTTTCCGGCGAAAACGCACACCACGGCTCTTTCTGAGAAAAAGCAAGCACGGAGGACGAGAATCGCTTTTGCCCTGCGTAGCGTTCCGGGCAGCGGGTAGAACCAGGCAGAGAATTCCCGGCTAGCAGCTTCCCTGTGGCCGGGAAGTGCAAACGTACACGTTTTCGGCCGAAAACGCGTTTTCCGGCGAAAACGCACACCACGGCTCTTTCTGAGAAAAAGCAAGCACGGAGGACGAGAATCGCTTTTGCCCTGCGTAGCGTTCCGGGCAGCGGGTAGAACCAGGCAGAGAATTCCCGGCTAGCAGCTTCCCTGTGGCGGGGAAGTGCAAACGTACACGTTTTCGGCCGAAAACGCGTTTTCCGGCGAAAAAGCACACCATGGCTCTTTCTGAGAAAAAGCAAGCACGGAGGACGAGAATCGCTTTTGCCCTGCGTAGCGTTCCGGGCAGCGGGTAGAACCAGGCAGAGAATTCCCGGCTAGCAGCTTCCCTGTGGCCGGGAAGTGCAAACTTACACGTTTTCGGCCGAAAACGCGTTTTCCGGCGAAAACGCACACCACGGCTCTTTCTGAGAAAAAGCAAGCACGGAGGACGAGAATCGCTTTTGCCCTGCGTAGCGTTCCGGGCAGCGGGTAGAACCAGGCAGAGAATTCCCGGCTAGCAGCTTCCCTGTGGCCGGGAAGTGCAAACGTACACGTTTTCGGCCGAAAACGCGTTTTCCGGCGAAAACGCACACCACGGGTCTTTCTGAGAAAAAGCAAGCACGGAGGACGTGAATCGCTTTTGCCCTGCGTAGCGTTCCGGGCAGCGGGTAGAACCAGGCAGAGAATTCCCGGCTAGCAGCTTCCCTGTGGCCGGGAAGTGCAAACGTACACGTTTTCGGCCGAAAACGCGTTTTCCGGCGAAAACGCACACCACGGCTCTTTCTGAGAAAAAGCAAGCACGGAGGACGAGAATCGCTTTTGCCCTGCGTAGCGTTCCGGGCAGCGGGTAGAACCAGGCAGAGAATTCCCGTCTAGCAGCTTCCCTGTGGCGGGGAAGTGCAAACGTACACGTTTTCGGCCGAAAACGCGTTTTCCGGCGAAAACGCACACCACGGCTCTTTCTGAGAAAAAGCAAGCACGGAGGACGAGAATCGCTTTTGCCCTGCGTAGCGTTCCTGGCAGCGGGTAGAACCAGGCAGAGAATTCCCGGCTAGCAGCTTCCCTGTGGCCGGGAAGTGCAAACGTACACGTTTTCGGCCGAAAACGCGTTTTCCAGCGAAAACGCACACCACGGCTCTTTCTGAGAAAAAGCAAGCACGGAGGACGAGAATCGCTTTTGCCCTGCGTAGCGTTCCTGGCAGCGGGTAGAACCAGGCAGAGAATTCCCGGCTAGCAGCTTCCCTGTGGCCGGGAAGTGCAAACGTACACGTTTTCGGCCGAAAACGCGTTTTCCCGCGAAAACGCACACCACGGCTCTTTCTGAGAAAAAGCAAGCACGGAGGACGAGAATCGCTTTTGCCCTGCGTAGCGTTCCGGGCAGCGGGTAGAACCAGGCAGAGAATTCCCGGCTAGCAGCTTCCCTGTGGCCGGGAAGTGCAAACGTACACGTTTTCGGCCGAAAACGCGTTTTCCGGCGAAAACGCACACCACGGCTCTTTCTGAGAAAAAGCAAGCACGGAGGACGAGAATCGCTTTTGCCCTGCGTAGCGTTCCGGGCAGCGGGTAGAACCAGGCAGAGAATTCCCGTCTAGCAGCTTCCCTGTGGCGGGGAAGTGCAAACGTACACGTTTTCGGCCGAAAACGCGTTTTCCGGCGAAAACGCACACCACGGCTCTTTCTGAGAAAAAGCAAGCACGGAGGACGAGAATCGCTTTTGCCCTGCGTAGCGTTCCGGGCAGCGGGTAGAACCAGGCAGAGAATTCCCGGCTAGCAGCTTCCCTCTGGCCGGGAAGTGCAAACGTACACGTTTTCAGCCGAAAATGCGTTTTCCCGCGAAAACGTACACCACGGCTCTTTCTGAGAAAAAGCAAGCACGGAGGACGAGAATCGCTTTTGCCCTGCGTAGTGTTCCGGGCAGCGGGTAGAACCAGGCAGAGAATTCCCGGCTAGCAGCTTCCCTGTGGCGGGGAAGTGCAAACGTACACGTTTTCGGCCGAAAACGCGTTTTCCCGCGAAAACGCACACCACGGCTCTTTCTGAGAAAAAGCAAGCACGGAGGACGAGAATCGCTTTTGCCCTGCGTAGCGTTCCGGGCAGCGGGTAGAACGAGGCAGAGAATTCCCGGCTAGCAGCTTCCCTGTGGCCGGGAAGTGCAAACGTACACGTTTTCGGCCGAAAACGCGTTTTCCGGCGAAAACGCACACCACGGCTCTTTCTGAGAAAAAGCAAGCACGGAGGACGAGAATCACTTTTGCCCTGCGTAGCGTTCCGGGCAGCGGGTAGAACCAGGCAGAGAATTCCCGGCTAGCAGCTTCCCTGTGGCCGGGAAGTGCAAACGTACACGTTTTCGCCGAAAACGCGTTTTCCGGCGAAAACGCACACCACGGCTCTTTCTGAGAAAAAGCAAGCACGGAGGACGAGAATCGCTTTTGCCCTGCGTAGCGTTCCGGGCAGCGGGTAGAACCAGGCAGAGAATTCCCGGCTAGCAGCTTCCCTGTGGCCGGGAAGTGCAAACGTACACGTTTTCGGCCAAAAACGCGTTTTCCGGCGAAAACGCACACCACGGCTCTTTCTGAGAAAAAGCAAGCACGGAGGACGAGAATCGCTTTTGCCCTGCGTAGTGTTCTGAGCAGCGTGTAGAACCAGGCAGAGAATTCCCGGCTAGCAGCTTCCCTGTGGCCGGGAAGTGCAAACGTACACGTTTTCGGCCGAAAACGCGTTTTCCGGCGAAAACGCACACCACGGCTCTTTCTGAGAAAAAGCAAGCACGGAGGACGAGAATCGCTTTTGCCCTGCGTAGCGTTCCGGGCAGCGGGTAGAACCAGGCAGAGAATTCCCGGCTAGCAGCTTCCCTGTGGCCGGGAAGTGCAAACGTACAGGTTTTCGGCCGAAAACGCGTTTTCCCGCGAAAACGCACACCACGGCTCTTTCTGAGAAAAAGCAAGCACGGAGGACGAGAATCGCTTTTGCCCTGCGTAGCGTTCTGAGCAGCGGGTAGAAATAGGCAGCGAATTGCCGGCTAGCAGCTTCCCTGTGGCCGGGAAGTGCAAACGTACACGTTTCCGGCCGAAAACGCGTTTTCCGGAGAAAAAGCACACCACGGCTCTTTATGAGAAAAAGCAAGCACGGAGGACGAGAATCGCTTTTGCCCTGCGTAGCGTTCCGGGCAGCGGGTAGAACCAGGTAGAGAATTCCCGTCTAGCAGCTTCCCTGTGGCGGGGAAGTGCAAACGTACACGTTTTCGGCCGAAAACGCGTTTTCCGGCGAAAACGCACACCACGGCTCTTTCTGAGAAAAAGCAAGCACGGAGGACGAGAATCGCTTTTGCCCTGCGTAGCGTTCCGGGCAGCGGGTAGAAATAGGCAGCGAATTGCCGGCTAGCAGCTTCCCTGTGGCCGGGAAATGCAAACGTACACGTTTTCGACCGAAAACGCGTTTTCCGGCGAAAAAGCACACCATGGCTCTTTCTGAGAAAAAGCAAGCACGGAGGACGAGAATCGCTTTTGCCCTGCGTAGCGTTCCGGGCAGCGGGTAGAACCAGGCAGAGAATTCCCGGCTAGCAGCTTCCCTGTGGCCGGGAAGTGCAAACGTACACGTTTTCGGCCGAAAACGCGTTTTCCGGCGAAAACGCACACCACGGCTCTTTCTGAGAAAAAGCAAGCACGGAGGACGAGAATCGCTTTTGCCCTGCGTAGTGTTCTGAGCAGCGTGTAGAACCAGGCAGAGAATTCCCGGCTAGCAGCTTCCCTGTGGCCGGGAAGTGCAAACGTACACGTTTTCGGCCGAAAACGCGTTTTCCGGCGAAAACGCACACCACGGCTCTTTCTGAGAAAAAGCAAGCACGGAGGACGAGAATCGCTTTTGCCCTGCGTAGCGTTCCGGGCAGCGGGTAGAACCAGGCAGAGAATTCCCGGCTAGCAGCTTCCCTGTGGCCGGGAAGTGCAAACGTACAGGTTTTCGGCCGAAAACGCGTTTTCCCGCGAAAACGCACACCACGGCTCTTTCTGAGAAAAAGCAAGCACGGAGGACGAGAATCGCTTTTGCCCTGCGTAGCGTTCTGAGCAGCGGGTAGAAATAGGCAGCGAATTGCCGGCTAGCAGCTTCCCTGTGGCCGGGAAGTGCAAACGTACACGTTTCCGGCCGAAAACGCGTTTTCCGGAGAAAAAGCACACCACGGCTCTTTATGAGAAAAAGCAAGCACGGAGGACGAGAATCGCTTTTGCCCTGCGTAGCGTTCCGGGCAGCGGGTAGAACCAGGTAGAGAATTCCCGTCTAGCAGCTTCCCTGTGGCGGGGAAGTGCAAACGTACACGTTTTCGGCCGAAAACGCGTTTTCCGGCGAAAACGCACACCACGGCTCTTTCTGAGAAAAAGCAAGCACGGAGGACGAGAATCGCTTTTGCCCTGCGTAGCGTTCCGGGCAGCGGGTAGAAATAGGCAGCGAATTGCCGGCTAGCAGCTTCCCTGTGGCCGGGAAATGCAAACGTACACGTTTTCGACCGAAAACGCGTTTTCCGGCGAAAAAGCACACCATGGCTCTTTCTGAGAAAAAGCAAGCACGGAGGACGAGAATCGCTTTTGCCCTGCGTAGCGTTCCGGGCAGCGGGTAGAACCAGGCAGAGAATTCCCGGCTAGCAGCTTCCCTGTGGCCGGGAAGTGCAAACGTACACGTTTTCGGCCGAAAACGCGTTTTCCGGCGAAAACGCACACCACGGCTCTTTCTGAGAAAAAGCAAGCACGGAGGACGAGAATCGCTTTTGCCCTGCGTAGCGTTCCTGGCAGCGGGTAGAACCAGGCAGAGAATTCCACGCTAGCAGCTTCCCTGTGGCCGGGAAGTGCAAACGTACACGTTTTCGGCCGAAAACGCGTTTTCCGGCGAAAACGCACACCACGGCTCTTTCTGAGAAAAAGCAAGCACGGAGGACGAGAATCGCTTTTGCCCTGCGTAGCGTTCCGGGCAGCGGGTAGAACCAGGCAGAGAATTCCCGGCTAGCAGCTTCCCTGTGGCCGGGAAGTGCAAACGTACACGTTTTCGGCCGAAAACGCGTTTTCCGGCGAAAACGCACACCACGGCTCTTTCTGAGAAAAAGCAAGCACGGAGGACGAGAATCGCTTTTGCCCTGCGTAGCGTTCCCGGCAGCGGGTAGAACCAGGCAGAGAATTCCCGTCTAGCAGCTTCCCTGTGGCGGGGAAGTGCAAACGTACACGTTTTCGGCCGAAAACGCGTTTTCCGGCGAAAACGCACACCACGGCTCTTTCTGAGAAAAAGCAAGCACGGAGGACGAGAATCGCTTTTGCCCTGCGTAGCGTTCTGAGCAGCGGGTAGAACCAGGCAGAGAATTCCCGGCTAGCAGCTTCCCTGTGGCCGGGAAGTGCAAACGTACACGTTTTCGGCCGAAAACGCGTTTTCCGGCGAAAAAGCACACCATGGCTCTTTCTGAGAAAAAGCAAGCACGGAGGACGAGAATCGCTTTTGCCCTGCGTAGCGTTCCGGGCAGCGGGTAGAACCAGGCAGAGAATTCCCGTCTAGCAGCTTCCCTGTGGCGGGGAAGTGCAAACGTACACGTTTTCGGCCGAAAACGCGTTTTCCGGCGAAAACGCACACCACGGCTCTTTCTGAGAAAAAGCAAGCACGGAGGACGAGAATCGCTTTTGCCCTGCGTAGCGTTCCGGGCAGCGGGTAGAACCAGGCAGAGAATTCCCGTCTAGCAGCTTCCCTGTGGCGGGGAAGTGCAAACGTACACGTTTTCGGCCGAAAACGCGTTTTCCGGCGAAAACGCACACCACGGCTCTTTCTGAGAAAAAGCAAGCACGGAGGACGAGAATCGCTTTTGCCCTGCGTAGCGTTCCGGGCAGCGGGTAGAACCAGGCAGAGAATTCCCGGCTAGCAGCTTCCCTGTGGCGGGGAAGTGCAAACGTACACGTTTTCGGCCGAAAACGCGTTTTCTGGCGAAAACGCACACCACGGCTCTTTCTGAGAAAAAGAAAGCACGGAGGACGAGAATCGCTTTTGCCCTGCGTAGTGTTCCGGGCAGCGGGTAGAACCAGGCAGAGAATTCCCGGCTAGCAGCTTCCCTGTGGCCGGGAAGTGCAAACGTACACGTTTTCGGCCGAAAACGCGTTTTCCGGCGAAAACGCACACCACGGCTCTTTCTGAGAAAAAGCAAGCACGGAGGACGAGAATCGCTTTTGCCCTGCGTAGCGTTCCGGGCAGCGGGTAGAACCAGGCAGAGAATTCCCGGCTAGCAGCTTCCCTGTGGCCGGGAAGTGCAAACGTACACGTTTTCGGCCGAAAACGCGTTTTCCGGCGAAAACGCACACCACGGCTCTTTCTGAGAAAAAGCAAGCACGGAGGACGAGAATCGCTTTTGCCCTGCGTAGTGTTCCGGGCAGCGAGTAGAACCAGGCAGAGAATTCCCGGCTAGCAGCTTCCCTGTGGCCGGGAAGTGCAAACGTACACGTTTTCGGCCGAAAACGCGTTTTCCGGCGAAAACGCACACCACGGCTCTTTCTGAGAAAAAGCAAGCACGGAGGACGAGAATCGCTTTTGCCCTGCGTAGCGTTCCGGGCAGCGGGTAGAACCAGGCAGAGAATTCCCAGCTAGCAGCTTCCCTGTGGCCGGGAAGTGCAAACGTACACGTTTTCGGCCGAAAACGCGTTTTCCGGCGAAAAAGCACACCATGGCTCTTTCTGAGAAAAAGCAAGCACGGAGGACGAGAATCGCTTTTGCCCTGCGTAGCGTTCCGGGCAGCGGGTAGAACCAGGCAGAGAATTCCCGTCTAGCAGCTTCCCTGTGGCGGGGAAGTGCAAACGTACACGTTTTCGGCCGAAAACGCGTTTTCCGGCGAAAACGCACACCACGGCTCTTTCTGAGAAAAAGCAAGCACGGAGGACGAGAATCGCTTTTGCCCTGCGTAGCGTTCCCGGCAGCGGGTAGAACCAGGCAGAGAATTCCCGTCTAGCAGCTTCCCTGTGGCGGGGAAGTGCAAACGTACACGTTTTCGGCCGAAAACGCGTTTTCCGGCGAAAACGCACACCACGGCTCTTTCTGAGAAAAAGCAAGCACGGAGGACGAGAATCGCTTTTGCCCTGCGTAGCGTTCTGAGCAGCGGGTAGAACCAGGCAGAGAATTCCCGGCTAGCAGCTTCCCTGTGGCGGGGAAGTGCAAACGTACACGTTTTCTGCCGAAAACGCGTTTTCCGGCGAAAACGCACACCACGGCTCTTTCTGAGAAAAAGCAAGCACGGAGGACGAGAACCGCTTTTGCCCTGCGTAGCGTTCCGGGCAGCGGGTAGAACCAGGCAGAGAATTCCCGTCTAGCAGCTTCCCTGTGGCGGGGAAGTGCAAACGTACACGTTTTCGGCCGAAAACGCGTTTTCCGGCGAAAACGCACACCACGGCTCTTTCTGAGAAAAAGCAAGCACGGAGGACGAGAATCTCTTTTGCCCTGCGTAGCGTTCCGGGCAGCGGGTAGAACCAGGCAGAGAATTCCCGTCTAGCAGCTTCCCTGTGGCCGGGAAGTGCAAACGTACACGTTTTCGGCCGAAAACGCGTTTTCCGGCGAAAACGCACACCACGGCTCTTTCTGAGAAAAAGCAAGCACGGAGGACGAGAATCGCTTTTGCCCTGCGTAGCGTTCCGGGCAGCGGGTAGAACCAGGCAGAGAATTCCCGGCTAGCAGCTTCCCTGTGGCGGGGAAGTGCAAACGTACACGTTTACGGCCGAAAACGCGTTTACCGGCGAAAACGCACACCACGGCTCTTTCTGAGAAAAAGCAAGCACGGAGGACGAGAATCGCTTTTGCCCTGCGTAGCGTTCCGGGCAGCGGGTATAACCAGGCAGAGAATTCCCGGCTAGCAGCTTCCCTGTGGCGGGGAAGTGCAAACGTACACGTTTTCGGCCGAAAACGCGTTTTCTGGCGAAAACGCACACCACGGCCCTTTCTGAGAAAAAGCAAGCACGGAGGACGAGAATCGCTTTTGCCTTGCGTAGTGTTCCGGGCAGCGGGTAGAACCAGGCAGAGAATTCCCGGCTAGCAGCTTCCCTCTGGCCGGGAAGTGCAAACGTACACGTTTTCAGCCGAAAATGCGTTTTCCCGCGAAAACGCACACCACGGCTCTTTCTGAGAAAAAGCAAGCACGGAGGACGAGAATCGCTTTTGCCCTGCGTAGTGTTCCGGGCAGCGGGTAGAACCAGGCAGAGAATTCCCGGCTAGCAGCTTCCCTGTGGCCGGGAAGTGCAAACGTACACGTTTTCGGCCGAAAACGCGTTTTCCGGCGAAAACGCACACCACGGCTCTTTCTGAGAAAAAGCAAGCACGGAGGACGAGAATCGCTTTTGCCCTGCGTAGCGTTCCGGGCAGCGGGTAGAACCAGGCAGAGAATTCCCGGCTAGCAGCTTCCCTCTGGCCGGGAAGTGCAAACGTACACGTTTTCACCGAAAACACGTTTTCCGGCGAAAACGCACACCACGGCTCTTTCTGAGAAAAAGCAAGCACGGAGGACGAGAATCGCTTTTGCCCTGCGTAGCGTTCCCGGCAGCGGGTAGAACCAGGCAGAGAATTCCCGTCTAGCAGCTTCCCTGTGGCGGGGAAGTGCAAACGTACACGTTTTCGGCCGAAAACGCGTTTTCCGGCGAAAACGCACACCACGGCTCTTTCTGAGAAAAAGCAAGCACGGAGGACGAGAATCGCTTTTGCCCTGCGTAGCGTTCTGAGCAGCGGGTAGAACCAGGCAGAGAATTCCCGGCTAGCAGCTTCCCTGTGGCCGGGAAGTGCAAACGTACACGTTTTCGGCCGAAAACGCGTTTTCCGGCGAAAAAGCACACCACGGCTCTTTCTGAGAAAAAGCAAGCACGGAGGACGAGAATCGCTTTTGCCCTGCGTAGCGTTCCGGGCAGCGGGTATAACCAGGCAGAGAATTCCCGGCTAGCAGCTTCCCTGTGGCGGGGAAGTGCAAACGTACACGTTTTCGGCCGAAAACGCGTTTTCTGGCGAAAACGCACACCACGGCCCTTTCTGAGAAAAAGCAAGCACGGAGGACGAGAATCGCTTTTGCCTTGCGTAGTGTTCCGGGCAGCGGGTAGAACCAGGCAGAGAATTCCCGGCTAGCAGCTTCGCTCTGGCCGGGAAGTGCAAACGTACACGTTTTCAGCCGAAAATGCGTTTTCCCGCGAAAACGCACACCACGGCTCTTTCTGAGAAAAAGCAAGCACGGAGGACGAGAATCGCTTTTGCCCTGCGTAGTGTTCCGGGCAGCGGGTAGAACCAGGCAGAGAATTCCCGGCTAGCAGCTTCCCTGTGGCCGGGAAGTGCAAACGTACACGTTTTCGGCCGAAAACGCGTTTTCCGGCGAAAACGCACACCACGGCTCTTTCTGAGAAAAAGCAAGCACGGAGGACGAGAATCGCTTTTGCCCTGCGTAGCGTTCCCGGCAGCGGGTAGAACCAGGCAGAGAATTCCCGTCTAGCAGCTTCCCTGTGGCGGGGAAGTGCAAACGTACACGTTTTCGGCCGAAAACGCGTTTTCCGGCGAAAACGCACACCACGGCTCTTTCTGAGAAAAAGCAAGCACGGAGGACGAGAATCGCTTTTGCCCTGCGTAGCGTTCTGAGCAGCGGGTAGAACCAGGCAGAGAATTCCCGGCTAGCAGCTTCCCTGTGGCCGGGAAGTGCAAACGTACACGTTTTCGGCCGAAAACGCGTTTTCCGGCGAAAAAGCACACCACGGCTCTTTCTGAGAAAAAGCAAGCACGGAGGACGAGAATCGCTTTTGCCCTGCGTAGCGTTCCGGGCAGCGGGTAGAACCAGGCAGAGAATTCCCGGCTAGCAGCTTCCCTGTGGCCGGGAAGTGCAAACGTACTCGTTTTCGGCCGAAAACGCGTTTTCCGGCGAAAACGCACACCACGGCTCTTTCTGAGAAAAAGCAAGCACGGAGGACGAGAATCGCTTTTGCCCTGCGTAGCGTTCCGGGCAGCGGGTAGAACCAGGCAGAGAATTCCCGGCTAGCAGCTTCCCTGTGGCGGGGAAGTGCAAACGTACACGTTTTCGGCCGAAAACGCGTTTTCCGGCGAAAACGCACACCACGGCTCTTTCTGAGATAAAGCAAGCACGGAGGACGAGAATCGCTTTTGCCCTGCGTAGCGTTCCGGGCAGCGGGTATAACCAGGCAGAGAATTCCCGGCTAGCAGCTTCCCTGTGGCGGGGAAGTGCAAACGTACACGTTTTCGGCCGAAAACGCGTTTTCTGGCGAAAACGCACACCACGGCTCTTTCTGAGAAAAAGCAAGCACGGAGGACGAGAATCGCTTTTGCCCTGCGTAGTGTTCCGGGCAGCGGGTAGAACCAGGCAGAGAATTCCCGGCTAGCAGCTTCCCTGTGGCCGGGAAGTGCAAACGTACACGTTTTCACCGAAAACACGTTTTCCGGCGAAAACGCACACCACGGCTCTTTCTGAGAAAAAGCAAGCACGGAGGACGAGAATTGCTTTTGCCCTGCGTAGCGTTCCGGGCAGCGGGTAGAACCAGGCAGAGAATTCCCGGCTAGCAGCTTCCCTGTGGCCGGGAAGTGCAAACGTACACGTTTTCGGCCGAAAACGCGTTTACCGGCGAAAACGCACACCACGGCTCTTTCTGAGAAAAAGCAAGCACGGAGGACGAGAATCGCTTTTGCCATGCGTAGCGTTCCGGGCAGCGGGTAGAACCAGGCAGAGAATTCCCGGCTAGCAGCTTCCCTGTGGCCGGGAAGTGCAAACGTACACGTTTTCGGCCGAAAACGCGTTTTCCGGCGAAAACGCACACCACGGCTCTTTCTGGGAAAAAGCAAGCACGGAGGACGAGAATCGCTTTTGCCCTGCGTAGCGTTCCGGGCAGCGGGTAGAACAAGGCAGAGAATTCCCGTCTAGCAGCTTCCCTGTGGCCGGGAAGTGCAAACGTACACGTTTTCGGCCGAAAACGCGTTTTCCGGCGAAAACGCACACCACGGCTCTTTCTGAGAAAAAGCAAGCACGGAGGACGAGAATCGCTTTTGCCCTGCGTAGCGTTCTGAGCAGCGGGTAGAACCAGGCAGAGAATTCCCGGCTAGCAGCTTCCCTGTGGCCGGGAAGTGCAAACGTACACGTTTTCGGCCGAAAACGCGTTTTCCGGCGAAAACGCACACCACGGCTCTTTCTGAGAAAAAGCAAGCACGGAGGACGAGAATCGCTTTTGCCCTGCGTAGCGTTCCGGGCAGCGGGTAGAACCAGGCAGAGAATTCCCGTCTACCAGCTTCCCTGTGGCGGGGAAGTGCAAACGTACACGTTTTCGGCCGAAAACGCGTTTACCGGCGAAAACGCACACCACGGCTCTTTCTGAGAAAAAGCAAGCACGGAGGACGAGAATCGCTTTTGCCCTGCGTAGCGTTCCGGGCAGCGGGTAGAACCAGGCAGAGAATTCCCGGCTAGCAGCTTCCCTGTGGCCGGGAAGTGCAAACGTACACGTTTTCGGCCGAAAACGCGTTTACCGGCGAAAACGCACACCACGGCTCTTTCTGAGAAAAAGCAAGCACGGAGGACGAGAATCGCTTTTGCCCTGCGTAGCGTTCCGGGCAGCGGGTAGAACCAGGCAGAGAATTCCCGGCTAGCAGCTTCCCTGTGGCCGGGAAGTGCAAACGTACACGTTTTCGGCCGAAAACGCGTTTTCCGGCGAAAACGCACACCACGGCTCTTTCTGAGAATAAGCAAGCACGGAGGACGAGAATCGCTTTTGCCCTGCGTAGCGTTCCGGGCAGCGGGTAGAACCAGGCAGAGAATTCCCGTCTAGCAGCTTCCCTGTGGCCGGGAAGTGCAAACGTACACGTTTTCGGCCGAAAACGCGTTTTCCGGCGAAAACGCACACCACGGCTCTTTCTGAGAAAAAGCAAGCACGGAGGACGAGAATCGCTTTTGCCCTGCGTAGCGTTCCGGGCAGCGGGTAGAACCAGGCAGAGAATTCCCGGCTAGCAGCTTCCCTGTGGCCGGGAAGTGCAAACGTACACGTTTTCGGCCGAAAACGCGTTTTCCGGCGAAAACGCACACCACGGCTCTTTCTGAGAAAAAGCAAGCACGGAGGACGAGAATCGCTTTTGCCCTGCGTAGCGTTCCGGGCAGCGGGTAGAACCAGGCAGAGAATTCCCGGCTAGCAGCTTCCCTGTGGCCGGGAAGTGCAAACGTACACGTTTTCGGCCGAAAACGCGTTTTCCGGCGAAAACGCACACCACGGCTCTTTCTGAGAAAAAGCAAGCACGGAGGACGAGAATCGCTTTTGCCCTGCGTAGCGTTCCGGGCAGCGGGTAGAACCAGGCAGAGAATTCCCGGCTAGCAGCTTCCCTGTGGCCGGGAAGTGCAAACGTACACGTTTTCGGCCGAAAACGCGTTTTCCGGCGAAAACGCACACCACGGCTCTTTCTGAGAAAAAGCAAGCACGGAGGACGAGAATCGCTTTTGCCCTGCGTAGAGTTCTGAGCAGCGGGTAGAAATAGGCAGCAAATTGCCGGCTAGCAGCTTCCCTGTGGCGGGGAAGTGCAAACGTACACGTTTTCGGCCGAAAACTCGTTTACCGCCGAAAACGCACACCACGGCTCTTTCTGAGAAAAAGCAAGCACGGAGGACGAGAATCGCTTTTGCCCTGCGTAGCGTTCTGAGCAGCGGGTAGAACCAGGCAGAGAATTCCCGGCTAGCAGCTTCCCTGTGGCGGGGAAGTGCAAACGTACACGTTTTCGGCCGAAAACGCGTTTTCCGGCGAAAACGCACACCACGGCTCTTTCTGAGAAAAAGCAAGCACGGAGGACGAGAATCGCTATTGCCCTGCGTAGTGTTCCGGGCAGCGGGTAGAACCAGGCAGAGAATTCCCGGCTAGCAGCTTCCCTGTGGCGGGGAAGTGCAAACGTACACGTTTTCGGCCGAAAACGCGTTTTGCGGCGAAAACGCACACCACGGCTCTTTCTGAGAAAAAGCAAGCACGGAGGACGAGAATCGCTTTTGCCCTGCGTAGCGTTCTGAGCAGCAGGTAGAAATAGGCAGCGAATTGCCGGCTAGCAGCTTCCCTGTGGCCGGGAAGTGCAAACGTACACGTTTTCGGCCGAAAACGCGTTTTCCGGCGAAAACGCACACCACGGCTCTTTCTGAGAAAAAGCAAGCACGGAGGACGAGAATCGCTTTTGCCCTGCGTAGCGTTCCGGGCAGCGGGTAGAACCAGGCAGAGAATTCCCGGCTAGCAGCTTCCCTGTGGCGGGGAAGTGCAAACGTACACGTTTTCGGCCGAAATCGCGTTTTGCGGCGAAAACGCACACCACGGCTCTTTCTGAGAAAAAGCAAGCACGGAGGACGAGAATCGCTTTTGCTCTGCGTAGCGTTCCGGGCAGCGGGTTAAACCAGGCAGAGAATTCCCGGCTAGCAGCTTCCGTGTGGCGGGGAAGTGCAAACGTACACGTTTTCGGCCGAAAACGCGTTTTCCGGCGAAAACGCACACCACGGCTCTTTCTGAGAAAAAGCAAGCACGGAGGACGAGAATCGCTTTTGCCCTGCGTAGTGTTCCGGGCAGCGGGTAGAACCAGGCAGAGAATTCCCGGCTAGCAGCTTCCCTGTGGCGGGGAAGTGCAAACGTACACGTTTTCGGCCGAAAACGCGTTTTGCGGCGAAAACGCACACCACGGCTCTTTCTGAGAAAAAGCAAGCACGGAGGACGAGAATCGCTTTTGCCCTGCGTAGCGTTCTGAGCAGCGGGTAGAAATAGGCAGCGAATTGCCGGCTAGCAGCTTCCCTGTGGCCGGGAAGTGCAAACGTACACGTTTTCGGCCGAAAACGCGTTTTCCGGCGAAAACGCACACCACGGCTCTTTCTGAGAAAAAGCAAGCACGGAGGACGAGAATCGCTTTTGCCCTGCGTAGCGTTCCGGGCAGCGGGTAGAACCAGGCAGAGAATTCCCGGCTAGCAGCTTCCCTGTGGCGGGGAAGTGCAAACGTACACGTTTTCGGCCGAAAACGCGTTTTCCGGCGAAAACGCACACCACGGCTCTTTCTGAGAAAAAGCAAGCACGGAGGACGAGAATCGCTTTTGCCCTGCGTAGCGTTCCGGGCAGCGGGTAGAACCAGGCAGAGAATTCCCGGCTAGCAGCTTCCCTGTGGCGGGGAAGTGCAAACGTGCACGTTTTCGGCCGAAAACGCGTTTTCCGGCGAAAACGCACACCACGGCTCTTTCTGAGAAAAAGCAAGCACGGAGGACGAGAATCGCTTTTGCCCTGCGTAGCGTTCCGGGCAGCGGGTAGAACCAGGCAGAGAATTCCCGGCTAGCAGCTTCCCTGTGGCCGGGAAGTGCAAACGTACACGTTTTCGGCCGAAAACGCGTTTTCCGGCGAAAACGCACACCACGGCTCTTTCTGAGAAAAAGCAAGCACGGAGGACGAGAATCGCTTTTGCCCTGCGTAGCGTTCCGGGCAGCGGGTAGAACGAGGCAGAGAATTCCCGGCTAGCAGCTTCCCTGTGGCCGGGAAGTGCAAACTTACACGTTTTCGGCCGAAAACGCGTTTTCCGGCGAAAACGCACACCACGGCTCTTTCTGAGAAAAAGCAAGCACGGAGGACGAGAATCGCTTTTGCCCTGCATAGCGTTCCGGGCAGCGGGTAGAACCAGGCAGAGAATTCCCGGCTAGCAGCTTCCCTGTGGCCGGGAAGTGCAAACGTACACGTTTTCGGCCGAAAACGCGTTTTCCGGCGAAAAAGCACACCACGGCTCTTTCTGAGAAAAAGCAAGCACGGAGGACGAGAATCGCTTTTGCCCTGCGTAGCGTTCCGGGCAGCGGGTAGAACCAGGCAGAGAATTCCCGGCTAGCAGCTTCCCTGTGGCGGGGAAGTGCAAACGTACACGTTTTCGGCCGAAAACGCGTTTTCCGGCGAAAACGCACACCACGGCTCTTTCTGAGAAAAAGCAAGCACGGAGGACGAGAATCGCTTTTGCCCTGCGTAGTGTTCCGGGCAGCGGGTAGAACCAGGCAGAGAATTCCCGGCTAGCAGCTTCCCTGTGGCCGGGAAGTGCAAACGTACACGTTTTCGGCCGAAAACGCGTTTTTTGGCGAAAAAGCACACCACGGCTCTTTCTGAGAAAAAGCAAGCACGGAGGACGAGAATCGCTTTTGCCCTGCGTAGCGTTCCGGGCAGCGGGTAGAACCAGGCAGAGAATTCCCGTCTAGCAGCTTCCCTGTGGCCGGGAAGTGCAAACGTACACGTTTTCGGCCGAAAACGCGTTTTCCCGCGAAAACGCACACCACGGCTCTTTCTGAGAAAAAGAAAGCACGGAAGACGAGAATCTTTTTGCCCTGCGTAACGTTCTGAGCAGCGGGTAGAAATAGGCAGCGAATTGCCGGCTAGCAGCTTCCCTGTGGCCGGGAAGTGCAAACGTACACGTTTTCGGCCGAAAACGCGTTTTCCGGCGAAAACGCACACCACGGCTCTTTCTGAGAAAAAGCAAGCACGGAGGACGAGAATCGCTTTTGCCCTGCGTAGCGTTCCGGGCAGCGGGTAGAACCAGGCAGAGAATTCCCGGCTAGCAGCTTCCCTGTGGCCGGGAAGTGCAAACTTACACGTTTTCGGCCGAAAACGCGTTTTCCGGCGAAAACGCACACCACGGCTCTTTCTGAGAAAAAGCAAGCACGGAGGACGAGAATCGCTTTTGCCCTGCGTAGCGTTCTGAGCAGCGGGTAGAACCAGGCAGAGAATTCCCGGCTAGCAGCTTCCCTGTGGCCGGGAAGTGCAAACGTACACGTTTTCGGCCGAAAACGCGTTTACCGGCGAAAACGCACACCACGGCTCTTTCTGAGAAAAAGTAAGCACGGAGGACGAGAATCGCTTTTGCCCTGCGTAGCGTTCCGGGCAGCGGGTAGAACCAGGCAGAGAATTCCCGGCTAGCAGCTTCCCTGTGGCCGGGAAGTGCAAACGTACACGTTTTCGGCCGAAAACGCGTTTTCCGGCGAAAACGCACACCACGGCTCTTTCTGAGAAAAAGCAAGCACGGAAGACGAGAATCGCTTTTGCCCTGCGTAGCGTTCCGGGCAGCGGGTAGAACCAGGCAGAGAATTCCCGGCTAGCAGCTTCCCTGTGGCGGGGAAGTGCAAACGTACACGTTTTCGGCCGAAAACGCGTTTTCCGGCGAAAACGCACACCACGGCTCTTTCTGAGAAAAAGCAAGCACGGAGGACGAGAATCGCTTTTGCCCTGCGTAGCGTTCCGGGCAGCGGGTAGAACCAGGCAGAGAATTCCCGGCTAGCAGCTTCCCTGTGGCGGGGAAGTGCAAACGTACACGTTTTCGGCCGAAAACGCGTTTTCCGGCAAAAACGCACACCACGGCTCTTTCTGAGAAAAAGCAAGCACGGAGGACGAGAACCGCTTTTGCCCTGCGTAGCGTTCCGGGCAGCGGGTAGAACCAGGCAGAGAATTCCCGGCTAGCAGCTTCCCTGTAGCGGGGAAGTGCAAACGTACACGTTTTCGGCCGAAAACGCGTTTTCCGGCGAAAACGCACACCACGGCTCTTTCTGAGAAAAAGCAAGCACGGAGGACGAGAACCGCTTTTGCCCTGCGTAGCGCTCCGGGCAGCGGGTAGAACCAGGCAGAGAATTCCCGGCTAGCAGCTTCCCTGTGGCGGGGAAGTGCAAACGTACACGTTTTCGGCCGAAAACGCGTTTTCCGGCGAAAACGCACACCACGGCTCTTTCTGAGAAAAAGCAAGCACGGAGGACGAGAATCGCTTTTGGCCTGCGTAGCGTTCCGGGCAGCGGGTAGAACCAGGCAGAGAATTCCCGGCTAGCAGCTTCCCTGTGGCGGGGAAGTGCAAACGTACACGTTTTCGGCCGAAAACGCGTTTACCGGCGAAAACGCACACCACGGCTCTTTCTGAGAAAAAGCAAGCACGGAGGACGAGAATCGCTTTTGCCCTGCGTAGCGTTCCGGGCAGCGGGTAGAACCAGGCAGAGAATTCCCGGCTAGCAGCTTCCCTGTGGCGGGGAAGTGCAAACGTACACGTTTTCGGCCGAAAACGCGTTTTCTTGCGAAAACGCACACCACGGCTCTTTCTGAGAAAAAGCAAGCACGGAGGACGAGAATCGCTTTTGCCCTGCGTAGTGTTCCGGGCAGCGGGTAGAACCAGGCAGAGAATTCCCGGCTAGCAGCTTCCCTGTGGCCGGGAAGTGCAAACGTACACGTTTTCGGCCGAAAACGCGTTTTCCGGCGAAAACGCACACCACGGCTCTTTCTGAGAAAAAGCAAGCACGGAGGACGAGAATCGCTTTTGCCCTGCGTAGCGTTCCGGGCAGCGGGTAGAACCAGGCAGAGAATTCCCGGCTAGCAGCTTCCCTGTGGCCGGGAAGTGCAAACGTACACGTTTTCGGCCGAAAACGCGTTTTCCGGCGAAAACGCACACCACGGCTCTTTCTGAGAAAAAGCAAGCACGGAGGACGAGAATCGCTTTTGCCCTGCGTAGCGTTCTGAGCAGCGGGTAGAACCAGGCAGAGAATTCCCGGCTAGCAGCTTCCCTGTGGCGGGGAAGTGCAAACGTACACGTTTTCGGCCGAAAACGCGTTTTCCGGCGAAAAAGCACACCACGGCTCTTTCTGAGAAAAAGCAAGCACGGAGGACGAGAATCGCTTTTGCCCTGCGTAGCGTTCTGAGCAGCGGGTAGAACCAGGCAGAGAATTCCCGGCTAGCAGCTTCCCTGTGGCGGGGAAGTGCAAACGTACACGTTTTCGGCCGAAAACGCGTTTTCCGGCGAAAACGCACACCACGGCTCTTTCTGAGAAAAAGCAAGCACGGAGGACGAGAATCGCTTTTGCCCTGCGTAGCGTTCTGAGCAGCGGGTAGAAATAGGCAGCGAATTGCCGGCTAGCAGCTTCCCTGTGGCCGGGAAGTGCAAACGTACACGTTTTCGGCCGAAAACGCGTTTTCCGGCGAAAACGCACACCACGGCTCTTTCTGAGAAAAAGCAAGCACGGAGGACGAGAATCGCTTTTGCCCTGCGTAGCGTTCCGGGCAGCGGGTAGAACCAGGCAGAGAATTCCCGGCTAGCAGCTTCCCTGTGGCCGGGAAGTGCAAACGTACACGTTTTCGGCCGAAAATGCGTTTTCTGGCGAAAACGCACACCACGGCTCTTTCTGAGAAAAAGCAAGCACGGAGGACGAGAATCGCTTTTGCCCTGCGTAGCGTTCCGGGCAGCGGGTAGAACCAGGCAGAGAATTCCCGGCTAGCAGCTTCCCTGTGGCCGGGAAGTGCAAACGTACACGTTTTCGGCCGAAAACGCGTTTTCCGGCGAAAACGCACACCACGGCTCTTTCTGAGAAAAAGCAAGCACGGAGGACGAGAATCGCTTTTGCCCTGCGTAGCGTTCCGGGCAGCGGGTAGAACCAGCAGAGAATTCCCGGCTAGCAGCTTCCCTGTGGCCGGGAAGTGCAAACGTACACGTTTTCGGCCGAAAACGCGTTTTCCGGCGAAAAAGCACACCATGGCTCTTTCTGAGAAAAAGCAAGCACGGAGGACGAGAATCGCTTTTGCCCTGCGTAGCGTTCCGGGCAGCGGGTAGAACCAGGCAGAGAATTCCCGTCTAGCAGCTTCCCTGTGGCGGGGAAGTGCAAACGTACACGTTTTCGGCCGAAAACGCGTTTTCCGGCGAAAACGCACACCACGGCTCTTTCTGAGTAAAAGCAAGCACGGAGGACGAGAATCGCTTTTGCTCTGCGTAGCTTTCCGGGCAGCGGGTAGAACCAGGCAGAGAATTCCCGGCTAGCAGCTTCCCTATGGCGGGGAAGTGCAAACGTGCACGTTTTCGGCCGAAAACGCGTTTTGCGGCGAAAACGCACACCACGGCTCTTTCTGAGAAAAAGCAAGCACGGAGGACGAGAATCGCTTTTGCCCTGCGTAGCGTTCCGGGCAGCGGGTAGAACCAGGCAGAGAATTCCCGGCTAGCAGCTTCCCTGTGGCGGGGAAGTGCAAACGTACACGTTTTCGGCCGAAAACGCGTTTACCGGCGAAAACGCACACCACGGATCTTTCTGAGAAAAAGCAAGCACGGAGGACGAGAATCGCTTTTCCCTGCGTAGCGTTCTGGGCAGCGGGTAGAACCAGGCAGAGAATTCCCGGCTAGCAGCTTCCCTGTGGCCGGGAAGTGCAAACGTACACGTTTTCGGCCGAAAACGCGTTTTCCGGCGAAAACGCACACCACGGCTCTTTCTGAGAAAAAGCAAGCACGGAGGACGAGAATCGCTTTTGCCCTGCGTAGTGTTCCGGGCAGCGGGTAGAACCAGGCAGAGAATTCCCGGCTAGCAGCTTCCCTGTGGCCGGGAAGTGCAAACGTACACGTTTTCGGCCGAAAACGCGTTTTCCCGCGAAAACGCACACCACGGCTCTTTCTGAGAAAAAGCAAGCACGGAGGACGAGAATCGCTTTTGCCCTGCGTAGCGTTCCGGGCAGCGGGTAGAAATAGGCAGCGAATTGCCGGCTAGCAGCTTCCCTGTGGCCGGGAAGTGCAACCGTACACGTTTTCGGCCGAAAACGCATTTTGCGGCGAAAACGCACACCACGGCTCTTTCTGAGAAAAAGCAAGCACGGAGGACGAGAATCGCTTTTGCCCTGCGTAGCGTTCCGGGCAGCGGGTAGAACCAGGCAGAGAATTCCCGGCTAGCAGCTTCCCTGTGGCGGGGAAGTGCAAATGTACACGTTTTCGGCCGAAAACGCGTTTTCTGGCGAAAACGCACACCACGGCTCTTTCTGAGAAAAAGCAAGCACGGAGGACGAGAATCGCTTTTCCCTGCGTAGCGTTCCGGGCAGCGGGTAGAACCAGGCAGAGAATTCCCGGCTAGCAGCTTCCCTGTGGCCGGGAAGTGCAAACGTACACGTTTTCGGCCGAAAACGCGTTTTCCGGCGAAAACGCACACCACGGCTCTTTCTGAGAAAAAGCAAGCACGGAGGACGAGAATCGCTTTTGCCCTGCGTAGTGTTCCGGGCAGCGGGTAGAACCAGGCAGAGAATTCCCGGCTAGCAGCTTCCCTGTGGCCGGGAAGTGCAAACGTACACGTTTTCGGCCGAAAACGCGTTTTCCGGCGAAAACGCACACCACGGCTCTTTCTGAGAAAAAGCAAGCACGGAGGACGAGAATCGCTTTTGCCCTGCGTAGCGTTCCGGGCAGCGGGTAGAACCAGGCAGAGAATTCCCGGCTAGCAGCTTCCCTGTGGCCGGGAAGTGCAAACGTACACGTTTTCGCCGAAAACACGTTTTCCGGCGAAAACGCACACCACGGCTCTTTCTGAGAAAAAGCAAGCACGGAGGACGAGAATCGCTTTTGCCCTGCGTAGCGTTCCGGGCAGCGGGTAGAACCAGGCAGCGAATTGCCGGCTAGCAGCTTCCCTGTGGCGGGGAAGTGCAAACGTACACGTTTTCGGCCGAAAACGCGTTTTCCGGCGAAAACGCACACCACGGCTCTTTCTGAGAAAAAGCAAGCACGGAGGACGAGAATCGCTTTTGCCCTGCGTAGCGTTCCGGGCAGCGGGTAGAACCAGGCAGAGAATTCCCGTCTAGCAGCTTCCCTGTGGCGGGGAAGTGCAAACGTACACGTTTTCGGCCGAAAACGCGTTTTCCGGCGAAAACGCACACCACGGCTCTTTCTGAGAAAAAGCAAGCACGGAGGACGAGAATCGCTTTTGCCCTGCGTAGCGTTCCGGGCAGCGGGTAGAACCAGGTAGAGAATTCCCGGCTAGCAGCTTCCCTGTGGCCGGGAAGTGCAAACGTACACGTTTTCGGCCGAAAACGCGTTTTCCGGCGAAAACGCACACCACGGCTCTTTCTGAGAAAAAGCAAGCACGGAGGACGAGAATCGCTTTTGCCCTGCGTAGCGTTCCGGGCAGCGGGTAGAACCAGGCAGAGAATTCCCGGCTAGCAGCTTCCCTGTGGCGGGGAAGTGCAAACGTACACGTTTTAGGCCGAAAACGCGTTTTCCGGCGAAAACGCACACCACGGCTCTTTCTGAGAAAAAGCAAGCACGGAGGACGAGAATCGCTTTTGCCCTGCGTAGCGTTCCGGGCAGCGGGTAGAACCAGGCAGAGAATTCCCGGCTAGCAGCTTCCCTGTGGCCGGGAAGTGCAAACGTACACGTTTTCGGCCGAAAACGCGTTTTCTGGCGAAAACGCACACCACGGCTCTTTCTGAGAAAAAGCAAGCACGGAGGACGAGAATCGCTTTTGCCCTGCGTAGCGTTCCGGGCAGCGGGTAGAACCAGGCAGAGAATTCCCGGCTAGCAGCTTCCCTGTGGCCGGGAAGTGCAAACGTACACGTTTTCGGCCGAAAATGCGTTTTCTGGCGAAAACGCACACCACGGCTCTTTCTGAGAAAAAGCAAGCACGGAGGACGAGAATCGCTTTTGCCCTGCGTAGCGTTCCGGGCAGCGGGTAGAACCAGGCAGAGAATTCCCGGCTAGCAGCTTCCCTGTGGCCGGGAAGTGCAAACGTACACGTTTTCGGCCGAAAACGCGTTTTCCGGCGAAAACGCACACCACGGCTCTTTCTGAGAAAAAGCAAGCACGGAGGACGAGAATCGCTTTTGCCCTGCGTAGCGTTCCGGGCAGCGGGTAGAACCAGCAGAGAATTCCCGGCTAGCAGCTTCCCTGTGGCCGGGAAGTGCAAACGTACACGTTTTCGGCCGAAAACGCGTTTTCCGGCGAAAAAGCACACCATGGCTCTTTCTGAGAAAAAGCAAGCACGGAGGACGAGAATCGCTTTTGCCCTGCGTAGCGTTCCGGGCAGCGGGTAGAACCAGGCAGAGAATTCCCGTCTAGCAGCTTCCCTGTGGCGGGGAAGTGCAAACGTACACGTTTTCGGCCGAAAACGCGTTTTCCGGCGAAAACGCACACCACGGCTCTTTCTGAGTAAAAGCAAGCACGGAGGACGAGAATCGCTTTTGCTCTGCGTAGCTTTCCGGGCAGCGGGTAGAACCAGGCAGAGAATTCCCGGCTAGCAGCTTCCCTATGGCGGGGAAGTGCAAACGTGCACGTTTTCGGCCGAAAACGCGTTTTGCGGCGAAAACGCACACCACGGCTCTTTCTGAGAAAAAGCAAGCACGGAGGACGAGAATCGCTTTTGCCCTGCGTAGCGTTCCGGGCAGCGGGTAGAACCAGGCAGAGAATTCCCGGCTAGCAGCTTCCCTGTGGCGGGGAAGTGCAAACGTACACGTTTTCGGCCGAAAACGCGTTTACCGGCGAAAACGCACACCACGGATCTTTCTGAGAAAAAGCAAGCACGGAGGACGAGAATCGCTTTTCCCTGCGTAGCGTTCTGGGCAGCGGGTAGAACCAGGCAGAGAATTCCCGGCTAGCAGCTTCCCTGTGGCCGGGAAGTGCAAACGTACACGTTTTCGGCCGAAAACGCGTTTTCCGGCGAAAACGCACACCACGGCTCTTTCTGAGAAAAAGCAAGCACGGAGGACGAGAATCGCTTTTGCCCTGCGTAGTGTTCCGGGCAGCGGGTAGAACCAGGCAGAGAATTCCCGGCTAGCAGCTTCCCTGTGGCCGGGAAGTGCAAACGTACACGTTTTCGGCCGAAAACGCGTTTTCCCGCGAAAACGCACACCACGGCTCTTTCTGAGAAAAAGCAAGCACGGAGGACGAGAATCGCTTTTGCCCTGCGTAGCGTTCCGGGCAGCGGGTAGAAATAGGCAGCGAATTGCCGGCTAGCAGCTTCCCTGTGGCCGGGAAGTGCAACCGTACACGTTTTCGGCCGAAAACGCATTTTGCGGCGAAAACGCACACCACGGCTCTTTCTGAGAAAAAGCAAGCACGGAGGACGAGAATCGCTTTTGCCCTGCGTAGCGTTCCGGGCAGCGGGTAGAACCAGGCAGAGAATTCCCGGCTAGCAGCTTCCCTGTGGCGGGGAAGTGCAAATGTACACGTTTTCGGCCGAAAACGCGTTTTCTGGCGAAAACGCACACCACGGCTCTTTCTGAGAAAAAGCAAGCACGGAGGACGAGAATCGCTTTTCCCTGCGTAGCGTTCCGGGCAGCGGGTAGAACCAGGCAGAGAATTCCCGGCTAGCAGCTTCCCTGTGGCCGGGAAGTGCAAACGTACACGTTTTCGGCCGAAAACGCGTTTTCCGGCGAAAACGCACACCACGGCTCTTTCTGAGAAAAAGCAAGCACGGAGGACGAGAATCGCTTTTGCCCTGCGTAGTGTTCCGGGCAGCGGGTAGAACCAGGCAGAGAATTCCCGGCTAGCAGCTTCCCTGTGGCCGGGAAGTGCAAACGTACACGTTTTCGGCCGAAAACGCGTTTTCCGGCGAAAACGCACACCACGGCTCTTTCTGAGAAAAAGCAAGCACGGAGGACGAGAATCGCTTTTGCCCTGCGTAGCGTTCCGGGCAGCGGGTAGAACCAGGCAGAGAATTCCCGGCTAGCAGCTTCCCTGTGGCCGGGAAGTGCAAACGTACACGTTTTCGCCGAAAACACGTTTTCCGGCGAAAACGCACACCACGGCTCTTTCTGAGAAAAAGCAAGCACGGAGGACGAGAATCGCTTTTGCCCTGCGTAGCGTTCCGGGCAGCGGGTAGAACCAGGCAGCGAATTGCCGGCTAGCAGCTTCCCTGTGGCGGGGAAGTGCAAACGTACACGTTTTCGGCCGAAAACGCGTTTTCCGGCGAAAACGCACACCACGGCTCTTTCTGAGAAAAAGCAAGCACGGAGGACGAGAATCGCTTTTTCCCTGCGTAGCGTTCCGGGCAGCGGGTAGAACCAGGCAGAGAATTCCCGTCTAGCAGCTTCCCTGTGGCGGGGAAGTGCAAACGTACACGTTTTCGGCCGAAAACGCGTTTTCCGGCGAAAACGCACACCACGGCTCTTTCTGAGAAAAAGCAAGCACGGAGGACGAGAATCGCTTTTGCCCTGCGTAGCGTTCCGGGCAGCGGGTAGAACCAGGTAGAGAATTCCCGGCTAGCAGCTTCCCTGTGGCCGGGAAGTGCAAACGTACACGTTTTCGGCCGAAAACGCGTTTTCCGGCGAAAACGCACACCACGGCTCTTTCTGAGAAAAAGCAAGCACGGAGGACGAGAATCGCTTTTGCCCTGCGTAGCGTTCCGGGCAGCGGGTAGAACCAGGCAGAGAATTCCCGGCTAGCAGCTTCCCTGTGGCGGGGAAGTGCAAACGTACACGTTTTAGGCCGAAAACGCGTTTTCCGGCGAAAACGCACACCACGGCTCTTTCTGAGAAAAAGCAAGCACGGAGGACGAGAATCGCTTTTGCCCTGCGTAGCGTTCCGGGCAGCGGGTAGAACCAGGCAGAGAATTCCCGGCTAGCAGCTTCCCTGTGGCCGGGAAGTGCAAACGTACACGTTTTCGGCCGAAAACGCGTTTTCCGGCGAAAACGCACACCACGGCTCTTTCTGAGAAAAAGCAAGCACGGAGGACGAGAATCGCTTTTGCCCTGCGTAGCGTTCCGGGCAGCGGGTAGAACCAGGCAGAGAATTCCCGGCTAGCAGCTTCCCTGTGGCCGGGAAGTGCAAACGTACACGTTTTCGCCGAAAACACGTTTTCCGGCGAAAACGCACACCACGGCTCTTTCTGAGAAAAAGCAAGCACGGAGGACGAGAATCGCTTTTGCCCTGCGTAGCGTTCCGGGCAGCGGGTAGAACCAGGCAGAGAATTCCCGGCTAGCAGCTTCCCTGTGGCCGGGAAGTGCAAACGTACACGTTTTCGGCCGAAAACCCGTTTACCGGCGAAAACGCACACCACGGCTCTTTCTGAGAAAAAGCAAGCACGGAGGACGAGAATCGCTTTTGCCCTGCGTAGCGTTCCGGGCAGCGGGTAGAACCAGGCAGAGAATTCCCGGCTAGCAGCTTCCCTGTGGCGGGGTAGTGCAAACGTACACGTTTTCGGCCGAAAACGCGTTTACCGGCGAAAACGCACACCACGGCTCTTTCTGAGAAAAAGCAAGCACGGAGGACGAGAATCGCTTTTGCCCTGCGTAGCGTTCCGGGCAGCGGGTAGAACCAGGCAGAGAATTCCCGGCTAGCAGCTTCCCTGTGGCCGGGAAGTGCAAACGTACACGTTTTCGGCCGAAAACGCGTTTACCGGCGAAAACGCACACCACGGCTCTTTCTGAGAAAAAGCAAGCACGGAGGACGAGAATCGCTTTTGCCCTGCGTAGCGTTCCGGGCAGCGGGTAGAACGAGGCAGAGAATTCCCGGCTAGCAGCTTCCCTGTGGCCGGGAAGTGCAAACGTACACGTTTTCGCCGAAAACACGTTTTCCGGCGAAAACGCACACCACGGCTCTTTCTGAGAAAAAGCAAGCACGGAGGACGAGAATCGCTTTTGCCCTGCGTAGCGTTCCGGGCAGCGGGTAGAACCAGGCAGAGAATTCCCTGCTATCAGCTTCCCTGTGGCGGGGAAGTGCAAACGTACACGTTTTCGGCCGAAAACGCGTTTTGCGGCGAAAACGCACACCACGGCTCTTTCTGAGATAAAGCAAGCACGGAGGACGAGAATTGCTTTTGCCCTGCGTAGCGTTCTGAGCAGCGGGTAGAACCAGGCAGAGAATTCCCGGCTAGCAGCTTCCCTGTGGCCGGGAAGTGCAAACGTACACGTTTTCGGCCGAAAACGCGTTTTCCGGCGAAAACGCACACCACGGCTCTTTCTGAGAAAAAGCAAGCACGGAGGACGAGAATCGCTATTGCCCTGCGTAGTGTTCCGGGCAGCGGGTAGAACCAGGCAGAGAATTCCCGGCTAGCAGCTTCCCTGTGGCCGGGAAGTGCAAACGTACACGTTTTCGGCCGAAAACGCGTTTTGCGGCGAAAACGCACACCACGGCTCTTTCTGAGAAAAAGCAAGCACGGAGGACGAGAATCGCTTTTGCCCTGCGTAGCGTTCTGAGCAGCGGGTAGAAATAGGCAGCGAATTGCCGGCTAGCAGCTTCCCTGTGGCCGGGAAGTGCAAACGTACACGTTTTCGGCCGAAAACGCGTTTTCCGGCGAAAACGCACACCACGGCTCTTTCTGAGAAAAAGCAAGCACGGAGGACGAGAATCGCTTTTGCCCTGCGTAGCGTTCCGGGCAGCGGGTAGAACCAGGCAGAGAATTCCCGTCTAGCAGCTTCCCTGTGGCGGGGAAGTGCAAACGTACACGTTTTCGGCCGAAAACGCGTTTTCCGGCGAAAACGCACACCACGGCTCTTTCTGAGAAAAAGCAAGCACGGAGGACGAGAATCGCTTTTGCTCTGCGTAGCGTTCCGGGCAGCGGGTAGAACCAGGCAGAGAATTCCCGGCTAGCAGCTTCCGTGTGGCGGGGAAGTGCAAACGTACACGTTTTCGGCCGAAAACGCGTTTTCCCGCGAAAACGCACACCACGGCTCTTTCTGAGAAAAAGCAAGCACGGAGGACGAGAATCGCTTTTGCCCTGCGTAGTGTTCCGGGCAGCGGGTAGAACCAGGCAGAGAATTCCCGGCTAGCAGCTTCCCTGTGGCCGGGAAGTGCAAACGTACACGTTTTCGGCCGAAAACGCGTTTTGCGGCGAAAACGCACACCACGGCTCTTTCTGAGAAAAAGCAAGCACGGAGGACGAGAATCGCTTTTGCCCTGCGTAGCGTTCTGAGCAGCGGGTAGAAATAGGCAGCGAATTGCCGGCTAGCAGCTTCCCTGTGGCCGGGAAGTGCAAACGTACACGTTTTCGGCCGAAAACGCGTTTTCCGGCGAAAACGCACACCACGGCTCTTTCTGAGAAAAAGCAAGCACGGAGGACGAGAATCGCTTTTGCCCTGCGTATCGTTCCGGGCAGCGGGTAGAACCAGGCAGAGAATTCCCGGCTAGCAGCTTCCCTGTGGCGGGGAAGTGCAAACGTACACGTTTTCGGCCGAAAACGCGTTTTCCGGCGAAAACGCACACCACGGCTCTTTCTGAGAAAAAGCAAGCACGGAGGACGAGAATCGCTTTTGCTCTGCGTAGCGTTCCGGGCAGCGGGTAGAACCAGGCAGAGAATTCCCGGCTAGCAGCTTCCGTGTGGCGGGGAAGTGCAAACGTACACGTTTTCGGCCGAAAACGCGTTTTCCCGCGAAAACGCACACCACGGCTCTTTCTGAGAAAAAGCAAGCACGGAGGACGAGAATCGCTTTTGCCCTGCGTAGTGTTCCGGGCAGCGGGTAGAACCAGGCAGAGAATTCCCGGCTAGCAGCTTCCCTGTGGCCGGGAAGTGCAAACGTACACGTTTTCGGCCGAAAACGCGTTTTCCCGCGAAAACGCACACCACGGCTCTTTCTGAGAAAAAGCAAGCACGGAGGACGAGAATCGCTTTTGCCCTGCGTAGCGTTCCGGGCAGCGGGTAGAACCAGGCAGAGAATTCCCGGCTAGCAGCTTCCCTGTGGCCGGGAAGTGCAAACGTAAACGTTTTCGGCCGAAAACGCGTTTTCCGGCGAAAACGCACACCACGGCTCTTTCTGAGAAAAAGCAAGCACGGAGGACGAGAATCGCTTTTGCCCTGCGTAGTGTTCCGGGCAGCGGGTAGAACCAGGCAGAGAATTCCCGGCTAGCAGCTTCCCTGTGGCCGGGAAGTGCAAACGTACACGTTTTCGGCCGAAAATGCGTTTTCCCGCGAAAACGCACACCACGGCTCTTTCTGAGAAAAAGCAAGCACGGAGGACGAGAATCGCTTTTGCCCTGCGTAGCGTTCCGGGCAGCGGGTAGAACCAGGCAGAGAATTCCCGGCTAGCAGCTTCCCTGTGGCCGGGAAGTGCAAACGTACACGTTTTCGGCCGAAAACGCGTTTTCCGGCGAAAACGCACACCACGGCTCTTTCTGAGAAAAAGCAAGCACGGAGGACGAGAATCGCTTTTGCCCTGCGTAGCGTTCTGAGCAGCGGGTAGAAATAGGCAGCGAATTGCCGGCTAGCAGCTTCCCTGTGGCCGGGAAGTGCAAACGTACACGTTTTCGGCCGAAAACGCGTTTTCCGGCGAAAACGCACACCACGGCTCTTTCTGAGAAAAAGCAAGCACGGAGGACGAGAATCGCTTTTGCCCTGCGTAGCGTTCCGGGCAGCGGGTAGAACCAGGCAGAGAATTCCCGGCTAGCAGCTTCCCTGTGGCGGGGAAGTGCAAACGTACACGTTTTCGGCCGAAAACGCGTTTTCCGGCGAAAACGCACACCACGGCTCTTTCTGAGATAAAGCAAGCACGGAGGACGAGAATCGCTTTTGCCCTGCGTAGCGTTCTGAGCAGCGGGTAGAAATAGGCAGCGAATTGCCGGCTAGCAGCTTCCCTGTGGCCGGGAAGTGCAAACGTACACGTTTTCGGCCAAAAACGCGTTTTCCGGCGAAAAAGCACACCATGGCTCTTTCTGAGAAAAAGCAAGCACGGAGGACGAGAATCGCTTTTGCCCTGCGTAGCGTTCCGGGCAGCGGGTAGAACCAGGCAGAGAATTCCCGTCTAGCAGCTTCCCTGTGGCGGGGAAGTGCAAACGTACACGTTTTCGGCCGAAAATGCGTTTTCTGGCGAAAACGCACACCACGGCTCTTTCTGAGAAAAAGCAAGCACGGAGGACGAGAATCGCTTTTGCCCTGCGTAGCGTTCCGGGCAGCGGGTAGAACCAGGCAGAGAATTCCCGGCTAGCAGCTTCCCTGTGGCCGGGAAGTGCAAACGTACACGTTTTCGGCCGAAAACGCGTTTTCCGGCGAAAACGCACACCACGGCTCTTTCTGAGAAAAAGCAAGCACGGAGGACGAGAATCGCTTTTGCCCTGCGTAGCGTTCCGGGCAGCGGGTAGAACGAGGCAGAGAATTCCCGGCTAGCAGCTTCCCTGTGGCCGGGAAGTGCAAACGTACACGTTTTCGGCCGAAAACGCGTTTTCCGGCGAAAACGCACACCACGGCTCTTTCTGAGAAAAAGCAAGCACGGAGGACGAGAATCGCTTTTGCCCTGCGTAGCGTTCCGGGCAGCGGGTAGAACCAGGCAGAGAATTCCCGGCTAGCAGCTTCCCTGTGGCCGGGAAGTGCAAACGTACACGTTTTCGGCCGAAAACGCGTTTTCCGGCGAAAACGCACACCACGGCTCTTTCTGAGAAAAAGCAAGCACGGAGGACGAGAATCGCTTTTGCCCTGCGTAGCGTTCTGAGCAGCGGGTAGAAATAGGCAGCGAATTGCCGGCTAGCAGCTTCCCTGTGGCCGGGAAGTGCAAACGTACACGTTTTCGGCCGAAAACGCGTTTTCCGGCGAAAAAGCACACCATGGCTCTTTCTGAGATAAAGCAAGCACGGAGGACGAGAATCGCTTTTGCCCTGCGTAGCGTTCCGGGCAGCGGGTAGAACCAGGCAGAGAATTCCCGTCTAGCAGCTTCCCTGTGGCCGGGAAGTGCAAACGTACACGTTTTCGGCCGAAAACGCGTTTTCCGGCGAAAACGCACACCACGGCTCTTTCTGAGAAAAAGCAAGCACGGAGGACGAGAATCGCTTTTGCCCTGCGTAGCGTTCCGGGCAGCGGGTAGAACCAGGCAGAGAATTCCCGGCTAGCAGCTTCCCTGTGGCCGGGAAGTGCAAACGTACACGTTTTCGGCCGAAAACGCGTTTTCCGGCGAAAACGCACACCACGGCTCTTTCTGAGAAAAAGCAAGCACGGAGGACGAGAATCGCTTTTGCCCTGCGTAGCGTTCCGGGCAGCGGGTAGAACCAGGCAGAGAATTCCCGGCTAGCAGCTTCCCTGTGGCCGGGAAGTGCAAACGTACACGTTTTCGGCCGAAAACGCGTTTTCCGGCGAAAACGCACACCACGGCTCTTTCTGAGAAAAAGCAAGCACGGAGGACGAGAATCGCTTTTGCCCTGCGTAGCGTTCCGGGCAGCGGGTAGAACCAGGCAGCGAATTGCCGGCTAGCAGCTTCCCTGTGGCGGGGAAGTGCAAACGTACACGTTTTCGGCCGAAAACGCGTTTTCCGGCGAAAACGCACACCACGGCTCTTTCTGAGAAAAAGCAAGCACGGAGGACGAGAATCGCTTTTGCCCTGCGTAGCGTTCCGGGCAGCGGGTAGAACCAGGCAGAGAATTCCCGGCTAGCAGCTTCCCTGTGGCGGGGAAGTGCAAACGTACACGTTTTCGGCCGAAAACGCGTTTTCCGGCGAAAACGCACACCACGGCTCTTTCTGAGAAAAAGCAAGCACGGAGGACGAGAATCGCTTTTGCCCTGCGTAGCGTTCTGAGCAGCGGGTAGAAATAGGCAGCGAATTGCCGGCTAGCAGCTTCCCTGTGGCCGGGAAGTGCAAACGTACACGTTTTCGGCCGAAAACGCGTTTTCCGGCGAAAACGCACACCACGGCTCTTTCTGAGAAAAAGCAAGCACGGAGGACGAGAATCGCTTTTGCCCTGCGTAGCGTTCCGGGCAGCGGGTAGAACCAGGCAGCGAATTGCCGGCTAGCAGCTTCCCTGTGGCGGGGAAGTGCAAACGTACACGTTTTCGGCCGAAAACGCGTTTTCCGGCGAAAACGCACACCACGGCTCTTTCTGAGAAAAAGCAAGCACGGAGGACGAGAATCGCTTTTGCCCTGCGTAGCGTTCCGGGCAGCGGGTAGAACCAGGCAGAGAATTCCCGGCTAGCAGCTTCCCTGTGGCGGGGAAGTGCAAACGTACACGTTTTCGGCCGAAAACGCGTTTTGCGGCGAAAACGCACACCACGGCTCTTTCTGAGAAAAAGCAAGCACGGAGGACGAGAATCGCTTTTGCCCTGCGTAGCGTTCTGAGCAGCGGGTAGAAATAGGCAGCGAATTGCCGGCTAGCAGCTTCCCTGTGGCCGGGAAGTGCAAACGTACACGTTTTCGGCCGAAAACGCGTTTTCCGGAGAAAAAGCACGCCACGGCTCTTTCTGAGAAAAAGCAAGCACGGAGGACGAAAATCGCTTTTGCCCTGCGTAGCGTTCCGGGCAGCGGGTAGAACCAGGCAGAGAATTCCCGGCTAGCAGCTTCCCTGTGGCCGGGAAGTGTAAACGTACACGTTTTCGGCCGAAAACGCGTTTTCCGGCGAAAACGCACACCACGGCTCTTTCTGAGAAAAAGCAAGCACGGAGGACGAGAATCGCTTTTGCCCTGCGTAGCGTTCCGGGCAGCGGGTAGAACCAGGCAGAGAATTCCCGGCTAGCAGCTTCCCTGTGGCCGGGAAGTGCAAACGTACACGTTTTCGGCCGAAAACGCGTTTTCTGGCGAAAACGCACACCACGGCTCTTTCTGAGATAAAGCAAGCACGGAGGACGAAAATCGCTTTTGCCCTGCGTAGCGTTCTGAGCAGCGGGTAGAAATAGGCAGCGAATTGCCGGCTAGCAGCTTCCCTGTGGCCGGGAAGTGCAAACGTACACGTTTTCGGCCGAAAACGCGTTTTCCGGCGAAAACGCACACCACGGCTCTTTCTGAGAAAAAGCAAGCACGGAGGACGAGAATCGCTTTTGCCCTGCGTAGCGTTCCGGGCAGCGGGTAGAACGAGGCAGAGAATTCCCGGCTAGCAGCTTCCCTGTGGCGGGGAAGTGCAAACGTACACGTTTTCGGCCGAAAACGCGTTTTCCGGCGAAAACGCACACCACGGCTCTTTCTGAGATAAAGCAAGCACGGAGGACGAGAATCGCTTTTGCCCTGCGTAGCGTTCTGAGCAGCGGGTAGAAATAAGCAGCGAATTGCCGGCTAGCAGCTTCCCTGTGGCCGGGAAGTGCAAACGTACACGTTTTCGGCCGAAAACGCGTTTTCCGGAGAAAAAGCACACCATGGCTCTTTCTGAGAAAAAGCAAGCACGGAGGACGAGAATCGCTTTTGCCCTGCGTAGCGTTCCGGGCAGCGGGTAGAACCAGGCAGAGAATTCCCGTCTAGCAGCTTCCCTGTGGCGGGGAAGTGCAAACGTACACGTTTTCGGCCGAAAATGCGTTTTCTGGCGAAAACGCACACCACGGCTCTTTCTGAGAAAAAGCAAGCACGGAGGACGAGAATCGCTTTTGCCCTGCGTAGCGTTCCGGGCAGCGGGTAGAACCAGGCAGAGAATTCCCGTCTAGCAGCTTCCCTGTGGCCGGGAAGTGCAAACGTACACGTTTTCGGCCGAAAACGCGTTTTCCGGCGAAAACGCACACCACGGCTCTTTCTGAGAAAAAGCAAGCACGGAGGACGAGAATCGCTTTTGCCCTGCGTAGCGTTCCGGGCAGCGGGTAGAACCAGGCAGAGAATTCCCGGCTAGCAGCTTCCCTGTGGCCGGGAAGTGCAAACGTACACGTTTTCGGCCGAAAATGCGTTTTCCCGCGAAAACGCACACCACGGCTCTTTCTGAGAAAAAGCAAGCATGGAGGACGAGAATCGCTTTTGCCCTGCGTAGCGTTCCGGGCAGCGGGTAGAACCAGGCAGCGAATTCCCTGCTAGCAGCCTCCCTGTGGCCGGGAAGTGCAAACGTACACGTTTTCGGCCGAAAACGCATTTTGCGGCGAAAACGCACACCACGGCTCTTTCTGAGAAAAAGCAAGCACGGAGGACGAGAATCGCTTTTGCCCTGCGTAGCGTTCTGAGCAGCGGGTAGAAATAGGCAGCGAATTGCCGGCTAGCAGCTTCCCTGTGGCCGGGAAGTGCAAACGTACACGTTTTCGGCCGAAAACGCGTTTTCCGGCGAAAACGCACACCACGGCTCTTTCTGAGAAAAAGCAAGCACGGAGGACGAGAATCGCTTTTGCCCTGCGTAGCGTTCCGGGCAGCGGGTAGAACCAGGCAGAGAATTCCCGGCTAGCAGCTTCCCTGTGGCCGGGAAGTGCAAACGTACACGTTTTCGGCCGAAAACGCGTTTTCCGGCGAAAACGCACACCACGGCTCTTTCTGAGAAAAAGCAAGCACGGAGGACGAGAATCGCTTTTGCCCTGCGTAGCGTTCCGGGCAGCGGGTAGAACCAGGCAGAGAATTCCCGGCTAGCAGCTTCCCTGTGGCCGGGAAGTGCAAACGTACACGTTTTCGGCCGAAAACGCGTTTTCCGGCGAAAACGCACACCACGGCTCTTTCTGAGAAAAAGCAAGCACGGAGGACGAGAATCGCTTTTGCCCTGCGTAGCGTTCCGGGCAGCGGGTAGAACCAGGCAGCGAATTGCCGGCTAGCAGCTTCCCTGTGGCGGGGAAGTGCAAACGTACACGTTTTCGGCCGAAAACGCGTTTTCCGGCGAAAACGCACACCACGGCTCTTTCTGAGAAAAAGCAAGCACGGAGGACGAGAATCGCTTTTGCCCTGCGTAGCGTTCCGGGCAGCGGGTAGAACCAGGCAGAGAATTCCCGGCTAGCAGCTTCCCTGTGGCGGGGAAGTGCAAACGTACACGTTTTCGGCCGAAAACGCGTTTTCCGGCGAAAACGCACACCACGGCTCTTTCTGAGAAAAAGCAAGCACGGAGGACGAGAATCGCTTTTGCCCTGCGTAGTGTTCCGGGCAGCGGGTAGAACCAGGCAGAGAATTCCCGGCTAGCAGCTTCCCTGTGGCCGGGAAGTGCAAACGTACACGTTTTCGGCCGAAAACGCGTTTTCCCGCGAAAACGCCCACCACGGCTCTTTCTGAGAAAAAGCAAGCACGGAGGACGAGAATCGCTTTTGCCCTGCGTAGCGTTCCGGGCAGCGGGTAGAACCAGGCAGAGAATTCCCGGCTAGCAGCTTCCCTGTGGCCGGGAAGTGCAAACGTACACGTTTTCGGCCGAAAACGCGTTTTCCGGCGAAAACGCACACCACGGCTCTTTCTGAGAAAAAGCAAGCACGGAGGACGAGAATCGCTTTTGCCCTGCGTAGCGTTCCGGGCAGCGGGTAGAACCAGGCAGAGAATTCCCGGCTAGCAGCTTCCCTGTGGCCGGGAAGTGCAAACGTACACGTTTTCGGCCGAAAACGCGTTTTCCGGCGAAAACGCACACCACGGCTCTTTCTGAGAAAAAGCAAGCACGGAGGACGAGAATCGCTTTTGCCCTGCGTAGCGTTCCGGGCAGCGGGTAGAACCAGGCAGAGAATTGCCGGCTAGCAGCTTCCCTGTGGCCGGGAAGTGCAAACGTAAACGTTTTCGGCCGAAAACGCGTTTCCGGCGAAAACGCACACCACGGCTCTTTCTGAGAAAAAGCAAGCACGGAGGACGAGAATCGCTTTTGCCCTGCGTAGCGTTCCGGGCAGCGGGTAGAACCAGGCAGAGAATTCCCGGCTAGCAGCTTCCCTGTGGCCGGGAAGTGCAAACGTACACGTTTTCGGCCGAAAATGCTTTTTCCCGCGAAAACGCACACCACGGCTCTTTCTGAGAAAAAGCAAGCCTGGAGGACGAGAATCGCTTTTGCCCTGCGTAGCGTTCCGGGCAGCGGGTAGAACCAGGCAGCGAATTCCCTGCTAGCAGCCTCCCTGTGGCCGGGAAGTGCAAACGTACACGTTTTCGTCCGAAAACGCATTTTGCGGCGAAAACGCACACCACGGCTCTTTCTGAGAAAAAGCAAGCACGGAGGACGAGAATCGCTTTTGCCCTGCGTAGCGTTCCGGGCAGCGGGTAGAACCAGGCAGAGAATTCCCGTCTAGCAGCTTCCCTGTGGCCGGGAAGTGCAAACGTAAACGTTTTCGGCCGAAAACGCGTTTTCCGGCGAAAACGCACACCACGGCTCTTTCTGAGAAAAAGGAAGCACGGAGGACGAGAATCGCTTTTGCCCTGCGTACCGTTCCGGGCAGCGGGTAGAACCAGGCAGAGAATTCCCGGCTAGCAGCTTCCCTGTGGCCGGGAAGTGCAAACGTACACGTTTTCGGCCGAAAACGCGTTTTCCCGCGAAAACGCCCACCACGGCTCTTTCTGAGAAAAAGCAAGCACGGAGGACGAGAATCGCTTTTGCCCTGCGTAGCGTTCCGGGCAGCGGGTAGAACCAGGCAGAGAATTCCCGGCTAGCAGCTTCCCTGTGGCCGGGAAGTGCAAACGTACACGTTTTCGGCCGAAAATGCGTTTTCCCGCGAAAACGCACACCACGGCTCTTTCTGAGAAAAAGCAAGCATGGAGGACGAGAATCGCTTTTGCCCTGCGTAGCGTTCCGGGCAGCGGGTAGAACCAGGCAGCGAATTCCCTGCTAGCAGCCTCCCTGTGGCCGGGAAGTGCAAACGTACACGTTTTCGGCCGAAAACGCATTTTGCGGCGAAAACGCACACCACGGCTCTTTCTGAGAAAAAGCAAGCACGGAGGACGAGAATCGCTTTTGCCCTGCGTAGCGTTCTGAGCAGCGGGTAGAAATAGGCAGCGAATTGCCGGCTAGCAGCTTCCCTGTGGCCGGGAAGTGCAAACGTACACGTTTTCGGCCGAAAACGCGTTTTCCGGCGAAAACGCACACCACGGCTCTTTCTGAGAAAAAGCAAGCACGGAGGACGAGAATCGCTTTTGCCCTGCGTAGCGTTCCGGGCAGCGGGTAGAACCAGGCAGAGAATTCCCGGCTAGCAGCTTCCCTGTGGCCGGGAAGTGCAAACGTACACGTTTTCGGCCGAAAACGCGTTTTCCGGCGAAAACGCACACCACGGCTCTTTCTGAGAAAAAGCAAGCACGGAGGACGAGAATCGCTTTTGCCCTGCGTAGCGTTCCGGGCAGCGGGTAGAACCAGGCAGAGAATTCCCGGCTAGCAGCTTCCCTGTGGCCGGGAAGTGCAAACGTACACGTTTTCGGCCGAAAACGCGTTTTCCGGCGAAAACGCACACCACGGCTCTTTCTGAGAAAAAGCAAGCACGGAGGACGAGAATCGCTTTTGCCCTGCGTAGCGTTCCGGGCAGCGGGTAGAACCAGGCAGCGAATTGCCGGCTAGCAGCTTCCCTGTGGCGGGGAAGTGCAAACGTACACGTTTTCGGCCGAAAACGCGTTTTCCGGCGAAAACGCACACCACGGCTCTTTCTGAGAAAAAGCAAGCACGGAGGACGAGAATCGCTTTTGCCCTGCGTAGCGTTCCGGGCAGCGGGTAGAACCAGGCAGAGAATTCCCGTCTAGCAGCTTCCCTGTGGCGGGGAAGTGCAAACGTACACGTTTTCGGCCGAAAACGCGTTTTCCGGCGAAAACGCACACCACGGCTCTTTCTGAGAAAAAGCAAGCACGGAGGACGAGAATCGCTTTTGCCCTGCGTAGTGTTCCGGGCAGCGGGTAGAACCAGGCAGAGAATTCCCGGCTAGCAGCTTCCCTGTGGCCGGGAAGTGCAAACGTACACGTTTTCGGCCGAAAACGCGTTTTCCCGCGAAAACGCCCACCACGGCTCTTTCTGAGAAAAAGCAAGCACGGAGGACGAGAATCGCTTTTGCCCTGCGTAGCGTTCCGGGCAGCGGGTAGAACCAGGCAGAGAATTCCCGGCTAGCAGCTTCCCTGTGGCCGGGAAGTGCAAACGTACACGTTTTCGGCCGAAAACGCGTTTTCCGGCGAAAACGCACACCACGGCTCTTTCTGAGAAAAAGCAAGCACGGAGGACGAGAATCGCTTTTGCCCTGCGTAGCGTTCCGGGCAGCGGGTAGAACCAGGCAGAGAATTCCCGGCTAGCAGCTTCCCTGTGGCCGGGAAGTGCAAACGTACACGTTTTCGGCCGAAAACGCGTTTTCCGGCGAAAACGCACACCACGGCTCTTTCTGAGAAAAAGCAAGCACGGAGGACGAGAATCGCTTTTGCCCTGCGTAGCGTTCCGGGCAGCGGGTAGAACCAGGCAGAGAATTCCCGGCTAGCAGCTTCCCTGTGGCCGGGAAGTGCAAACGTACACGTTTTCGGCCGAAAACGCGTTTTCCGGCGAAAACGCACACCACGGCTCTTTCTGAGAAAAAGCAAGCACGGAGGACGAGAATCGCTTTTGCCCTGCGTAGCGTTCCGGGCAGCGGGTAGAACCAGGCAGAGAATTCCCGGCTAGCAGCTTCCCTGTGGCGGGGAAGTGCAAACGTACACGTTTTCGGCCGAAAACGCGTTTTCCGGCGAAAACGCACACCACGGCTCTTTCTGAGAAAAAGCAAGCACGGAGGACGAGAATCGCTTTTGCCCTGCATAGCGTTCCGGGCAGCGGGTAGAACCAGGCAGAGAATTCCCGGCTAGCAGCTTCCCTGTGGCCGGGAAGTGCAAACGTACACGTTTTCGGACGAAAACGCGTTTTCCGGCGAAAACGCACACCACGGCTCTTTCTGAGAAAAAGCAAGCACGGAGGACGAGAATCGCTTTTGCCCTGCGTAGCGTTCCGGGCAGCGGGTAGAACCAGGCAGAGAATTCCCGGCTAGCAGCTTCCCTGTGGCCGGGAAGTGCAAACGTAAACGTTTTCGGCCGAAAACGCGTTTTCCGGCGAAAACGCACACCACGGCTCTTTCTGAGAAAAAGCAAGCACGGAGGACGAGAATCGCTTTTGCCCTGCGTAGCGTTCCGGGCAGCGGGTAGAACCAGGCAGAGAATTCCCGGCTAGCAGCTTCCCTGTGGCCGGGAAGTGCAAACGTACACGTTTTCGGCCGAAAATGCGTTTTCCCGCGAAAACGCACACCACGGCTCTTTCTGAGAAAAAGCAAGCCTGGAGGACGAGAATCGCTTTTGCCCTGCGTAGCGTTCCGGGCAGCGGGTAGAACCAGGCAGCGAATTCCCTGCTAGCAGCCTCCCTGTGGCCGGGAAGTGCAAACGTACACGTTTTCGTCCGAAAACGCATTTTGCGGCGAAAACGCACACCACGGCTCTTTCTGAGAAAAAGCAAGCACGGAGGACGAGAATCGCTTTTGCCCTGCGTAGCGTTCCGGGCAGCGGGTAGAACCAGGCAGAGAATTCCCGTCTAGCAGCTTCCCTGTGGCCGGGAAGTGCAAACGTAAACGTTTTCGGCCGAAAACGCGTTTTCCGGCGAAAACGCACACCACGGCTCTTTCTGAGAAAAAGGAAGCACGGAGGACGAGAATCGCTTTTGCCCTGCGTACCGTTCCGGGCAGCGGGTAGAACCAGGCAGAGAATTCCCGGCTAGCAGCTTCCCTGTGGCCGGGAAGTGCAAACGTACACGTTTTCGGCCGAAAACGCGTTTTCCCGCGAAAACGCCCACCACGGCTCTTTCTGAGAAAAAGCAAGCACGGAGGACGAGAATCGCTTTTGCCCTGCGTAGCGTTCTGAGCAGCGGGTAGAAATAGGCAGCGAATTGCCGGCTAGCAGCTTCCCTGTGGCCGGGAAGTGCAAACGTACACGTTTTCGGCCGAAAACGCGTTTTGCGGCGAAAACGCACACCACGGCTCTTTCTGAGAAAAAGCAAGCACGGAGGACGAGAATCGCTTTTGCCCTGCGTAGCGTTCCGGGCAGCGGGTAGAACCAGGCAGAGAATTCCCGGCTAGCAGCTTCCCTGTGGCGGGGAAGTGCAAACGTACACGTTTTCGGCCGAAAACGCGTTTTCCGGCGAAAACGCACACCACGGCTCTTTCTGAGAAAAAGCAAGCACGGAGGACGAGAATCGCTTTTGCTCTGCGTAGCGTTCCGGGCAGCGGGTAGAACCAGGCAGAGAATTCCCGGCTAGCAGCTTCCGTGTGGCGGGGAAGTGCAAACGTACACGTTTTCGGCCGAAAACGCGTTTTCCCGCGAAAACGCACACCACGGCTCTTTCTGAGAAAAAGCAAGCACGGAGGACGAGAATCGCTTTTGCCCTGCGTAGTGTTCCGGGCAGCGGGTAGAACCAGGCAGAGAATTCCCGGCTAGCAGCTTCCCTGTGGCGGGGAAGTGCAAACGTACACGTTTTCGGCCGAAAACGCGTTTTCCCGCGAAAACGCACACCACGGCTCTTTCTGAGAAAAAGCAAGCACGGAGGACGAGAATCGCTTTTGCCCTGCGTAGCGTTCTGAGCAGCGGGTAGAAATAGGCAGCGAATTGCCGGCTAGCAGCTTCCCTGTGGCCGGGAAGTGCAAACGTACACGTTTTCGGCCGAAAACGCGTTTTCCGGCGAAAACGCACACCACGGCTCTTTCTGAGAAAAAGCAAGCACGGAGGACGAGAATCGCTTTTGCCCTGCGTATCGTTCCGGGCAGCGGGTAGAACCAGGCAGAGAATTCCCGGCTAGCAGCTTCCCTGTGGCGGGGAAGTGCAAACGTACACGTTTTCGGCCGAAAACGCGTTTTCCGGCGAAAACGCACACCACGGCTCTTTCTGAGAAAAAGCAAGCACGGAGGACGAAAATCGCTTTTGCCCTGCGTAGTGTTCCGGGCAGCGGGTAGAACCAGGCAGAGAATTCCCGGCTAGCAGCTTCCCTGTGGCCGGGAAGTGCAAACGTACACGTTTTCGGCCGAAAACGCGTTTTGCGGCGAAAACGCACACCACGGCTCTTTCTGAGAAAAAGCAAGCACGGAGGACGAGAATCGCTTTTGCCCTGCGTAGCGTTCTGAGCAGCGGGTAGAAATAGGCAGCGAATTGCCGGCTAGCAGCTTCCCTGTGGCCGGGAAGTGCAAACGTACACGTTTTCGGCCGAAAACGCGTTTTCCGGCGAAAACGCACACCACGGCTCTTTCTGAGAAAAAGCAAGCACGGAGGACGAGAATCGCTTTTGCCCTGCGTAGCGTTCCGGGCAGCGGGTAGAACCAGGCAGAGAATTCCCGGCTAGCAGCTTCCCTGTGGCGGGGAAGTGCAAACGTACACGTTTTCGGCCGAAAACGCGTTTTCCGGCGAAAACGCACACCACGGCTCTTTCTGAGAAAAAGCAAGCACGGAGGACGAGAATCGCTTTTGCTCTGCGTAGCGTTCCGGGCAGCGGGTAGAACCAGGCAGAGAATTCCCGGCTAGCAGCTTCCGTGTGGCGGGGAAGTGCAAACGTACACGTTTTCGGCCGAAAACGCGTTTTCCCGCGAAAACGCACACCACGGCTCTTTCTGAGAAAAAGCAAGCACGGAGGACGAGAATCGCTTTTGCCCTGCGTAGTGTTCCGGGCAGCGGGTAGAACCAGGCAGAGAATTCCCGGCTAGCAGCTTCCCTGTGGCGGGGAAGTGCAAACGTACACGTTTTCGGCCGAAAACGCGTTTTCCCGCGAAAACGCACACCACGGCTCTTTCTGAGAAAAAGCAAGCACGGAGGACGAGAATCGCTTTTGCCCTGCGTAGCGTTCTGAGCAGCGGGTAGAAATAGGCAGCGAATTGCCGGCTAGCAGCTTCCCTGTGGCCGGGAAGTGCAAACGTACACGTTTTCGGCCGAAAACGCGTTTTCCGGCGAAAACGCACACCACGGCTCTTTCTGAGAAAAAGCAAGCACGGAGGACGAGAATCGCTTTTGCCCTGCGTATCGTTCCGGGCAGCGGGTAGAACCAGGCAGAGAATTCCCGGCTAGCAGCTTCCCTGTGGCGGGGAAGTGCAAACGTACACGTTTTCGGCCGAAAACGCGTTTTCCGGCGAAAACGCACACCACGGCTCTTTCTGAGAAAAAGCAAGCACGGAGGACGAGAATCGCTTTTGCCCTGCGTAGCGTTCTGAGCAGCGGGTAGAAATAGGCAGCGAATTGCCGGCTAGCAGCTTCCCTGTGGCCGGGAAGTGCAAACGTACACGTTTTCGGCCGAAAACGCGTTTTCCGGCGAAAAAGCACACCATGGCTCTTTCTGAGAAAAAGCAAGCACGGAGGACGAGAATCGCTTTTGCCCTGCGTATCGTTCCGGGCAGCGGGTAGAACCAGGCAGAGAATTCCCGGCTAGCAGCTTCCCTGTGGCCGGGAAGTGCAAACGTACACGTTTTCGGCCGAAAACGCGTTTTCCGGCGAAAACGCACACCACGGCTCTTTCTGAGAAAAAGCAAGCACGGAGGACGAGAATCGCTTTTGCCCTGCGTAGCGTTCCGGGCAGCGGGTAGAACCAGGCAGAGAATTCCCGTCTAGCAGCTTCCCTGTGGCGGGGAAGTGCAAACGTACACGTTTTCGGCCGAAAACGCGTTTTCCGGCGAAAACGCACACCACGGCTCTTTCTGATAAAAAGCAAGCACGGAGGACGAGAATCGCTTTTGCCCTGCGTAGCGTTCCGGGCAGCGGGTAGAACCAGGCAGAGAATTCCCGGCTAGCAGCTTCCCTGTGGGCGGGAAGTGCAAACGTACACGTTTTCGGCCGAAAACGCGTTTTCCGGCGAAAACGCACACCACGGCTCTTTCTGAGAAAAAGCAAGCACGGAGGACGAGAATCGCTTTTGCCCTGCGTAGCGTTCCGGGCAGCGGGTAGAACCAGGCAGAGAATTCCCGGCTAGCAGCTTCCCTGTGGCCGGGAAGTGCAAACGTACACGTTTTCAGCCGAAAACGCGTTTACCGGCGAAAACGCACACCACGGCTCTTTCTGAGAAAAAGCAAGCACGGAGGACGAGAATCGCTTTTGCCCTGCGTAGCGTTCCGGGCAGCGGGTAGAACCAGGCAGAGAATTCCCGGCTAGCAGCTTCCCTGTGGCCGGGAAGTGCAAACGTACACGTTTTCGGCCGAAAACGCGTTTTCCGGCGAAAACGCACACCACGGCTCTTTCTGAGAAAAAGCAAGCACGGAGGACGAGAATCGCTTTTGCCCTGCGTAGCGTTCCGGGCAGCGGGTAGAACCAGGCAGCGAATTGCCGGCTAGCAGCTTCCCTGTGGCGGGGAAGTGCAAACGTACACGTTTTCGGCCGAAAACGCGTTTTCCGGCGAAAACGCACACCACGGCTCTTTCTGAGAAAAAGCAAGCACGGAGGACGAGAATCGCTTTTGCCCTGCGTAGCGTTCCGGGCAGCGGGTAGAACCAGGCAGAGAATTCCCTGCTAGCAGCTTCCCTGTGGCCGGTAAGTGCAAACGTACACGTTTTCGGCCGAAAACGCGTTTTGCGGCGAAAACGCACACCACGGCTCTTTCTGAGAAAAAGCAAGCACGGAGGACGAGAATCGCTTTTGCCCTGCGTAGCGTTCTGAGCAGCGGGTAGAAATAGGCAGCGAATTGCCGGCTAGCAGCTTCCCTGTGGCCGGGAAGTGCAAACGTACACGTTTTCGGCCGAAAACGCGTTTTCCGGAGAAAAAGCACGCCACGGCTCTTTCTGAGAAAAAGCAAGCACGGAGGACGAGAATCGCTTTTGCCCTGCGTAGCGTTCTGAGCAGCGGGTAGAAATAGGCAGCGAATTGCCGGCTAGCAGCTTCCCTGTGGCCGGGAAGTGCAAACGTACACGTTTTCGGCCGAAAACGCGTTTTCCGGCGAAAACGCACACCACGGCTCTTTCTGAGAAAAAGCAAGCACGGAGGACGAGAATCGCTTTTGCCCTGCGTATCGTTCCGGGCAGCGGGTAGAACCAGGCAGAGAATTCCCGGCTAGCAGCTTCCCTGTGGCCGGGAAGTGCAAACGTACACGTTTTCGGCCGAAAACGCGTTTTCCGGCGAAAACGCACACCACGGCTCTTTCTGAGAAAAAGCAAGCACGGAGGACGAGAATCGCTTTTGCTCTGCGTAGCGTTCCGGGCAGCGGGTAGAACCAGGCAGAGAATTCCCGGCTAGCAGCTTCCGTGTGGCGGGGAAGTGCAAACGTACACGTTTTCGGCCGAAAACGCGTTTTCCCGCGAAAACGCACACCACGGCTCTTTCTGAGAAAAAGCAAGCACGGAGGACGAGAATCGCTTTTGCCCTGCGTAGTGTTCCGGGCAGCGGGTAGAACCAGGCAGAGAATTCCCGGCTAGCAGCTTCCCTGTGGCCGGGAAGTGCAAACGTACACGTTTTCGGCCGAAAACGCGTTTTCTGGCGAAAACGCACACCACGGCTCTTTCTGAGAAAAAGCAAGCACGGAGGACGAGAATCGCTTTTGCCCTGCGTAGCGTTCCGGGCAGCGGGTAGAACCAGGCAGAGAATTCCCGTCTAGCAGCTTCCCTGTGGCCGGGAAGTGCAAACGTAAACGTTTTCGGCCGAAAACGCGTTTTCCGGCGAAAACGCACACCACGGCTCTTTCTGAGAAAAAGCAAGCACGGAGGACGAGAATCGCTTTTGCCCTGCGTAGCGTTCCGGGCAGCGGGTAGAACCAGGCAGAGAATTCCCGGCTAGCAGCTTCCCTGTGGCCGGGAAGTGCAAACGTACACGTTTTCGGCCGAAAATGCGTTTTCCCGCGAAAACGCACACCACGGCTCTTTCTGAGAAAAAGCAAGCACGGAGGACGAGAATCGCTTTTGCCCTGCGTAGCGTTCCGGGCAGCGGGTAGAACCAGGCAGAGAATTCCCTGCTAGCAGCTTCCCTGTGGCCGGTAAGTGCAAACGTACACGTTTTCGGCCGAAAACGCGTTTTGCGGCGAAAACGCACACCACGGCTCTTTCTGAGAAAAAGCTAGCACGGAGGACGAGAATCGCTTTTGCCCTGCGTAGCGTTCTGAGCAGCGGGTAGAAATAGGCAGCGAATTGCCGGCTAGCAGCTTCCCTGTGGCCGGGAAGTGCAAACGTACACGTTTTCGGCCGAAAACGCGTTTTCCGGAGAAAAAGCACGCCACGGCTCTTTCTGAGAAAAAGCAAGCACGGAGGACGAAAATCGCTTTTGCCCTGCGTAGCGTTCCGGGCAGCGGGTAGAACCAGGCAGAGAATTCCCGGCTAGCAGCTTCCCTGTGGCCGGGAAGTGTAAACGTACACGTTTTCGGCCGAAAACGCGTTTTCCGGCGAAAACGCACACCACGGCTCTTTCTGAGAAAAAGCAAGCACGGAGGACGAGAATCGCTTTTGCCCTGCGTAGCGTTCCGGGCAGCGGGTAGAACCAGGCAGAGAATTCCCGGCTAGCAGCTTCCCTGTGGCCGGGAAGTGCAAACGTACACGTTTTCGGCCGAAAACGCGTTTTCCCGCGAAAACGCACACCACGGCTCTTTCTGAGATAAAGCAAGCACGGAGGACGAGAATCGCTTTTGCCCTGCGTAGCGTTCTGAGCAGCGGGTAGAAATAGGCAGCGAATTGCCGGCTAGCAGCTTCCCTGTGGCCGGGAAGTGCAAACGTACACGTTTTCGGCCGAAAACGCGTTTTCCGGCGAAAACGCACACCACGGCTCTTTCTGAGAAAAAGCAAGCACGGAGGACGAGAATCGCTTTTGCCCTGCGTAGCGTTCCGGGCAGCGGGTAGAACCAGGCAGAGAATTCCCGGCTAGCAGCTTCCCTGTGGCGGGGAAGTGCAAACGTACACGTTTTCGGCCGAAAACGCGTTTTCCGGCGAAAACGCACACTACGGCTCTTTCTGAGATAAAGCAAGCACGGAGGACGAGAATCGCTTTTGCCCTGCGTAGCGTTCTGAGCAGCGGGTAGAAATAGGCAGCGAATTGCCGGCTATCAGCTTCCCTGTGGCCGGGAAGTGCAAACGTACACGTTTTCGGCCGAAAACGCGTTTTCCGGCGAAAAAGCACACCATGGCTCTTTCTGAGAAAAAGCAAGCACGGAGGACGAGAATCGCTTTTGCCCTGCGTAGCGTTCCGGGCAGCGGGTAGAACCAGGCAGAGAATTCCCGTCTAGCAGCTTCCCTGTGGCGGGGAAGTGCAAACGTACACGTTTTCGGCCGAAAACGCGTTTACCGGCGAAAACGCACACCACGGCTCTTTCTGAGAAAAAGCAAGCACGGAGGACGAGAATCGCTTTTGCCCTGCGTAGCGTTCCGGGCAGCGGGTAGAACCAGGCAGAGAATTCCCGGCTAGCAGCTTCCCTGTGGCCGGGAAGTGCAAACGTACACGTTTTCGGCCGAAAACGCGTTTTCCGGCGAAAACGCACACCACGGCTCTTTCTGAGAAAAAGCAAGCACGGAGGACGAGAATCGCTTTTGCCCTGCGTAGCGTTCCGGGCAGCGGGTAGAACCAGGCAGAGAATTCCCGGCTAGCAGCTTCCCTGTGGCCGGGAAGTGCAAACGTACACGTTTTCGGCCGAAAACGCGTTTTCCGGCGAAAACGCACACCACGGCTCTTTCTGAGAAAAAGCAAGCACGGAGGACGAGAATCGCTTTTGCCCTGCGTAGCGTTCCGGGCAGCGGGTAGAACCAGGCAGAGAATTCCCGTCTAGCAGCTTCCCTGTGGCCGGGAAGTGCAAACGTAAACGTTTTCGGCCGAAAACGCGTTTTCCGGCGAAAACGCACACCACGGCTCTTTCTGAGAAAAAGCAAGCACGGAGGACGAGAATCGCTTTTGCCCTGCGTAGTGTTCCGGGCAGCGGGTAGAACCAGGCAGAGAATTCCCGGCTAGCAGCTTCCCTGTGGCCGGGAAGTGCAAACGTACACGTTTTCGGCCGAAAATGCGTTTTCCCGCGAAAACGCACACCACGGCTCTTTCTGAGAAAAAGCAAGCACGGAGGACGAGAATCGCTTTTGCCCTGCGTAGCGTTCCGGGCAGCGGGTAGAACCAGGCAGAGAATTCCCTGCTAGCAGCTTCCCTGTGGCCGGTAAGTGCAAACGTACACGTTTTCGGCCGAAAACGCGTTTTGCGGCGAAAACGCACACCACGGCTCTTTCTGAGAAAAAGCAAGCACGGAGGACGAGAATCGCTTTTGCCCTGCGTAGCGTTCTGAGCAGCGGGTAGAAATAGGCAGCGAATTGCCGGCTAGCAGCTTCCCTGTGGCCGGGAAGTGCAAACGTACACGTTTTCGGCCGAAAACGCGTTTTCCGGCGAAAACGCACACCACGGCTCTTTCTGAGAAAAAGCAAGCACGGAGGACGAAAATCGCTTTTGCCCTGCGTAGCGTTCCGGGCAGCGGGTAGAACCAGGCAGAGAATTCCCGGCTAGCAGCTTCCCTGTGGCCGGGAAGTGTAAACGTACACGTTTTCGGCCGAAAACGCGTTTTCCGGCGAAAACGCACACCACGGCTCTTTCTGAGAAAAAGCAAGCACGGAGGACGAGAATCGCTTTTGCCCTGCGTAGCGTTCCGGGCAGCGGGTAGAACCAGGCAGAGAATTCCCGGCTAGCAGCTTCCCTGTGGCCGGGAAGTGCAAACGTACACGTTTTCGGCCGAAAACGCGTTTTCCGGCGAAAACGCACACCACGGCTCTTTCTGAGATAAAGCAAGCACGGAGGACGAGAATCGCTTTTGCCCTGCGTAGCGTTCTGAGCAGCGGGTAGAAATAGGCAGCGAATTGCCGGCTAGCAGCTTCCCTGTGGCCGGGAAGTGCAAACGTACACGTTTTCGGCCGAAAACGCGTTTTCCGGCGAAAACGCACACCACGGCTCTTTCTGAGAAAAAGCAAGCACGGAGGACGAGAATCGCTTTTGCCCTGCGTAGCGTTCCGGGCAGCGGGTAGAACCAGGCAGAGAATTCCCGGCTAGCAGCTTCCCTGTGGCGGGGAAGTGCAAACGTACACGTTTTCGGCCGAAAACGCGTTTTCCGGCGAAAACGCACACTACGGCTCTTTCTGAGAAAAAGCAAGCACGGAGGACGAGAATCGCTTTTGCCCTGCGTAGCGTTCTGAGCAGCGGGTAGAAATAGGCAGCGAATTGCCGGCTATCAGCTTCCCTGTGGCCGGGAAGTGCAAACGTACACGTTTTCGGCCGAAAACGCGTTTTCCGGCGAAAAAGCACACCATGGCTCTTTCTGAGAAAAAGCAAGCACGGAGGACGAGAATCGCTTTTGCCCTGCGTAGCGTTCCGGGCAGCGGGTAGAACCAGGCAGAGAATTCCCGTCTAGCAGCTTCCCTGTGGCGGGGAAGTGCAAACGTACACGTTTTCGGCCGAAAACGCATTTACCGGCGAAAACGCACACCACGGCTCTTTCTGAGAAAAAGCAAGCACGGAGGACGAGAATCGCTTTTGCCCTGCGTAGCGTTCCGGGCAGCGGGTAGAACCAGGCAGAGAATTCCCGGCTAGCAGCTTCCCTGTGGCCGGGAAGTGCAAACGTACACGTTTTCGGCCGAAAACGCGTTTTCCGGCGAAAACGCACACCACGGCTCTTTCTGAGAAAAAGCTAGCACGGAGGACGAGAATCGCTTTTGCCCTGCGTAGCGTTCCGGGCAGCGGGTAGAACCAGGCAGAGAATTCCCGGCTAGCAGCTTCCCTGTGGCCGGGAAGTGCAAACGTACACGTTTTCGGCCGAAAACGCGTTTTCCGGCGAAAACGCACACCACGGCTCTTTCTGAGAAAAAGCAAGCACGGAGGACGAGAATCGCTTTTGCCCTGCGTAGCGTTCCGGGCAGCGGGTAGAACCAGGCAGAGAATTCCCGGCTAGCAGCTTCCCTGTGGCGGGGAAGTGCAAACGTACACGTTTTCGGCCGAAAACGCGTTTACCGGCGAAAACGCACACCACGGCTCTTTCTGAGAAAAAGCAAGCACGGAGGACGAGAATCGCTTTTGCCCTGCGTAGCGTTCCGGGCAGCGGGTAGAACCAGGCAGAGAATTCCCGGCTAGCAGCTTCCCTGTGGCCGGGAAGTGCAAACGTACACGTTTTCGGCCGAAAACGCGTTTTCCGGCGAAAACGCACACCACGGCTCTTTCTGAGAAAAAGCAAGCACGGAGGACGAGAATCGCTTTTGCCCTGCGTAGCGTTCCGGGCAGCGGGTAGAACCAGGCAGAGAATTCCCGGCTAGCAGCTTCCCTGTGGCCGGGAAGTGCAAACGTACACGTTTTCGGCCGAAAACGCGTTTTCCGGCGAAAACGCACACCACGGCTCTTTCTGAGAAAAAGCAAGCACGGAGGACGAGAATCGCTTTTGCCCTGCGTAGCGTTCCGGGCAGCGGGTAGAACCAGGCAGAGAATTCCCGGCTAGCAGCTTCCCTGTGGCCGGGAAGTGCAAACGTACACGTTTTCGGCCGAAAATGCGTTTTCCCGCGAAAACGCACACCACGGCTCTTTCTGAGAAAAAGCAAGCATGGAGGACGAGAATCGCTTTTGCCCTGCGTAGCGTTCCGGGCAGCGGGTAGAACCAGGCAGCGAATTCCCTGCTAGCAGCCTCCCTGTGGCCGGGAAGTGCAAACGTACACGTTTTCGGCCGAAAACGCATTTTGCGGCGAAAACGCACACCACGGCTCTTTCTGAGAAAAAGCAAGCACGGAGGACGAGAATCGCTTTTGCCCTGCGTAGCGTTCTGAGCAGCGGGTAGAAATAGGCAGCGAATTGCCGGCTAGCAGCTTCCCTGTGGCCGGGAAGTGCAAACGTACACGTTTTCGGCCGAAAACGCGTTTTCCGGCGAAAAAGCACACCATGGCTCTTTCTGAGAAAAAGCAAGCACGGAGGACGAGAATCGCTTTTGCCCTGCGTAGCGTTCCGGGCAGCGGGTAGAACCAGGCAGAGAATTCCCGGCTAGCAGCTTCCCTGTGGGCGGGAAGTGCAAACGTACACGTTTTCGGCCGAAAACGCGTTTTCCGGCGAAAACGCACACCACGGCTCTTTCTGAGAAAAAGCAAGCACGGAGGACGAGAATCGCTTTTGCCCTGCGTAGCGTTCCGGGCAGCGGGTAGAACCAGGCAGAGAATTCCCGGCTAGCAGCTTCCCTGTGGCCGGGAAGTGCAAACGTACACGTTTTCGGCCGAAAACGCGTTTACCGGCGAAAACGCACACCACGGCTCTTTCTGAGAAAAAGCAAGCACGGAGGACGAGAATCGCTTTTGCCCTGCGTAGCGTTCCGGGCAGCGGGTAGAACCAGGCAGAGAATTCCCGGCTAGCAGCTTCCCTGTGGCGGGGAAGTGCAAACGTACACGTTTTCGGCCGAAAACGCGTTTTCCGGCGAAAACGCACACCACGGCTCTTTCTGAGAAAAAGCAAGCACGGAGGACGAGAATCGCTTTTGCCCTGCGTAGCGTTCCGGGCTGCGGGTAGAACCAGGCAGCGAATTGCCGGCTAGCAGCTTCCCTGTGGCGGGGAAGTGCAAACGTACACGTTTTCGGCCGAAAACGCGTTTTCCGGCGAAAACGCACACCACGGCTCTTTCTGAGAAAAAGCAAGCACGGAGGACGAGAATCGCTTTTGCCCTGCGTAGCGTTCCGGGCAGCGGGTAGAACCAGGCAGAGAATTCCCGGCTAGCAGCTTCCCTGTGGCGGGGAAGTGCAAACGTACACGTTTTCGGCCGAAAACGCGTTTTCCGGCGAAAACGCACACCACGGCTCTTTCTGAGAAAAAGCAAGCACGGAGGACGAGAATCGCTTTTGCCCTGCGTAGCGTTCCGGGCAGCGGGTAGAACCAGGCAGAGAATTCCCGGCTAGCAGCTTCCCTGTGGCCGGGAAGTGCAAACGTACACGTTTTCGGCCGAAAACGCGTTTTCCCGCGAAAACGCCCACCACGGCTCTTTCTGAGAAAAAGCAAGCACGGAGGACGAGAATCGCTTTTGCCCTGCGTAGCGTTCCGGGCAGCGGGTAGAACCAGGCAGAGAATTCCCGGCTAGCAGCTTCCCTGTGGCCGGGAAGTGCAAACGTACACGTTTTCGGCCGAAAACGCGTTTTCCGGCGAAAACGCACACCACGGCTCTTTCTGAGAAAAAGCAAGCACGGAGGACGAGAATCGCTTTTGCCCTGCGTAGCGTTCCGGGCAGCGGGTAGAACCAGGCAGAGAATTCCCGGCTAGCAGCTTCCCTGTGGCCGGGAAGTGCAAACGTACACGTTTTCGGCCGAAAACGTGTTTTCCGGCGAAAACGCACACCACGGCTCTTTCTGAGAAAAAGCAAGCACGGAGGACGAGAATCGCTTTTGCCCTGCGTAGCGTTCCGGGCAGCGGGTAGAACCAGGCAGAGAATTGCCGGCTAGCAGCTTCCCTGTGGCCGGGAAGTGCAAACGTACACGTTTTCGGCCGAAAACGCGTTTTCCGGCGAAAACGCACACCACGGCTCTTTCTGAGAAAAAGCAAGCACGGAGGACGAGAATCGCTTTTGCCCTGCGTAGCGTTCCGGGCAGCGGGTAGAACCAGGCAGAGAATTCCCGGCTAGCAGCTTCCCTGTGGCCGGGAAGTGCAAACGTACACGTTTTCGGCCGAAAACGCGTTTTCCGGCGAAAACGCACACCACGGCTCTTTCTGAGAAAAAGCAAGCACGGAGGACGAGAATCGCTTTTGCCCTGCGTAGCGTTCCGGGCAGCGGGTAGAACCAGGCAGAGAATTCCCGGCTAGCAGCTTCCCTGTGGCCGGGAAGTGCAAACGTACACGTTTTCGGCCGAAAACGCGTTTTCCGGCGAAAACGCACACCACGGCTCTTTCTGAGAAAAAGCAAGCACGGAGGACGAGAATCGCTTTTGCCCTGCGTAGCGTTCCGGGCAGCGGGTAGAACCAGGCAGAGAATTCCCGGCTAGCAGCTTCCCTGTGGCCGGGAAGTGCAAACGTAAACGTTTTCGGCCGAAAACGCGTTTTCCGGCGAAAACGCACACCACGGCTCTTTCTGAGAAAAAGCAAGCACGGAGGACGAGAATCGCTTTTGCCCTGCGTAGCGTTCCGGGCAGCGGGTAGAACCAGGCAGAGAATTCCCGGCTAGCAGCTTCCCTGTGGCCGGGAAGTGCAAACGTACACGTTTTCGGCCGAAAATGCGTTTTCCCGCGAAAACGCACACCACGGCTCTTTCTGAGAAAAAGCAAGCCTGGAGGACGAGAATCGCTTTTGCCCTGCGTAGCGTTCCGGGCAGCGGGTAGAACCAGGCAGCGAATTCCCTGCTAGCAGCCTCCCTGTGGCCGGGAAGTGCAAACGTACACGTTTTCGTCCGAAAACGCATTTTACGGCGAAAACGCACACCACGGCTCTTTCTGAGAAAAAGCAACCACGGAGGACGAGAATCGCTTTTGCCCTGCGTAGCGTTCCGGGCAGCGGGTAGAACCAGGCAGAGAATTCCCGTCTAGCAGCTTCCCTGTGGCCGGGAAGTGCAAACGTAAACGTTTTCGGCCGAAAACGCGTTTTCCGGCGAAAACGCACACCACGGCTCTTTCTGAGAAAAAGCAAGCACGGAGGACGAGAATCGCTTTTGCCCTGCGTACCGTTCCGGGCAGCGGGTAGAACCAGGCAGAGAATTCCCGGGTAGCATCTTCCTGTGGCCGGGAAGTGCAAACGTACACGTTTTCGGCCGAAAACGCGTTTTCCCGCGAAAACGCACACCACGGCTCTTTCTGAGAAAAAGCAAGCATGGAGGACGAGAATCGCTTTTGCCCTGCGTAGCGTTCCGGGCAGCGGGTAGAACCAGGCAGCGAATTCCCTGCTAGCAGCTTCCCTGTGGCGGGGAAGTGCAAACGTACACGTTTTCGGCCGAAAACGCGTTTTCCGGCGAAAACGCACACCACGGCTCTTTCTGAGAAAAAGCAAGCACGGAGGACGAGAATCGCTTTTGCCCTGCGTAGCGTTCCGGGCAGCGGGTAGAACCAGGCAGAGAATTCCCGGCTAGCAGCTTCCCTGTGGCCGGGAAGTGCAAACGTACACGTTTTCGGCCGAAAACGCGTTTTCCGGCGAAAACGCACACCACGGCTCTTTCTGAGAAAAAGCAAGCACGGAGGACGAGAATCGCTTTTGCCCTGCGTAGCGTTCCGGGCAGCGGGTAGAACCAGGCAGAGAATTCCCGGCTAGCAGCTTCCCTGTGGCCGGGAAGTGCAAACGTACACGTTTTCGGCCGAAAACGCGTTTTCCGGCGAAAACGCACACCACGGCTCTTTCTGAGAAAAAGCAAGCACGGAGGACGAGAATCGCTTTTGCCCTGCGTAGCGTTCCGGGCAGCGGGTAGAACCAGGCAGAGAATTCCCGGCTAGCAGCTTCCCTGTGGCGGGGAAGTGCAAACGTACACGTTTTCGGCCGAAAACGCCTTTTCCGGCGAAAACGCACACCACGGCTCTTTCTGAGAAAAAGCAAGCACGGAGGACGAGAATCGCTTTTGCCCTGCGTAGCGTTCCGGGCAGCGGGTAGAACCAGGCAGAGAATTCCCGGCTAGCAGCTTCCCTGTGGCCGGGAAGTGCAAACGTACACGTTTTCGGCCGAAAACGCGTTTTCCGGCGAAAACGCACACCACGGCTCTTTCTGAGAAAAAGCAAGCACGGAGGACGAGAATCGCTTTTGCCCTGCGTAGCGTTCCGGGCAGCGGGTAGAACCAGGCAGAGAATTCCCGGCTAGCAGCTTCCCTGTGGCCGGGAAGTGCAAACGTAAACGTTTTCGGCCGAAAACGCGTTTTCCGGCGAAAACGCACACCACGGCTCTTTCTGAGAAAAAGCAAGCACGGAGGACGAGAATCGCTTTTGCCCTGCGTAGCGTTCCGGGCAGCGGGTAGAACCAGGCAGAGAATTCCCGGCTAGCAGCTTCCCTGTGGCGGGGAAGTGCAAACGTACACGTTTTCGGCCGAAAACGCGTTTTCCCGCGAAAACGCACACCACGGCTCTTTCTGAGAAAAAGCAAGCATGGAGGACGAGAATCGCTTTTGCCCTGCGTAGCGTTCCGGGCAGCGGGTAGAACCAGGCAGCGAATTCCCTGCTAGCAGCTTCCCTGTGGCGGGGAAGTGCAAACGTACACGTTTTCGGCCGAAAACGCGTTTTGCGGCGAAAACGCACACCACGGCTCTTTCTGAGATAAAGCAAGCACGGAGGACGAGAATCGCTTTTGCCCTGCGTAGCGTTCCGGGCAGCGGGTAGAACCAGGCAGAGAATTCCCGGCTAGCAGCTTCCCTGTGGCGGGCAAGTGCAAACGTACACGTTTCCGGCCGAAAACGCGTTTTCCGGAGAAAAAGCACACCATGGCTCTTTCTGAGAAAAAGCAAGCACGGAGGACGAGAATCGCTTTTGCCCTGCGTAGCGTTCCGGGCAGCGGGTAGAACCAGGCAGAGAATTCCCGGCTAGCAGCTTCCCTGTGGCCGGGAAGTGCAAACGTACACGTTTTCGGCCGAAAAAGCGTTTTCCGGCGAAAACGCACACCACGGCTCTTTCTGAGAAAAAGCAAGCACGGAGGACGAGAATCGCTTTTGCCCTGCGTAGCGTTCCGGGCAGCGGGTAGAACCAGGCAGAGAATTCCCGGCTAGCAGCTTCCCTGTGGCGGGGAAGTGCAAACGTACACGTTTTCGGCCGAAAACGCCTTTTCCGGCGAAAACGCACACCACGGCTCTTTCTGAGAAAAAGCAAGCACGGAGGACGAGAATCGCTTTTGCCCTGCGTAGCGTTCCGGGCAGCGGGTAGAACCAGGCAGAGAATTCCCGGCTAGCAGCTTCCCTGTGGCCGGGAAGTGCAAACGTACACGTTTTCGGCCGAAAACGCGTTTTCCGGCGAAAACGCACACCACGGCTCTTTCTGAGAAAAAGCAAGCACGGAGGACGAGAATCGCTTTTGCCCTGCGTAGCGTTCCGGGCAGCGGGTAGAACCAGGCAGAGAATTCCCGGCTAGCAGCTTCCCTGTGGCCGGGAAGTGCAAACGTAAACGTTTTCGGCCGAAAACGCGTTTTCCGGCGAAAACGCACACCACGGCTCTTTCTGAGAAAAAGCAAGCACGGAGGACGAGAATCGCTTTTGCCCTGCGTAGCGTTCCGGGCAGCGGGTAGAACCAGGCAGAGAATTCCCGGCTAGCAGCTTCCCTGTGGCGGGGAAGTGCAAACGTACACGTTTTCGGCCGAAAACGCGTTTTCCGGCGAAAACGCACACCACGGCTCTTTCTGAGAAAAAGCAAGCCTGGAGGACGAGAATCGCTTTTGCCCTGCGTAGCGTTCCGGGCAGCGGGTAGAACCAGGCAGCGAATTCCCTGCTAGCAGCCTCCCTGTGGCCGGGAAGTGCAAACGTACACGTTTTCGGCCGAAAACGCATTTTGCGGCGAAAACGCACACCACGGCTCTTTCTGAGAAAAAGCAAGCACGGAGGACGAGAATCGCTTTTGCCCTGCGTAGCGTTCCGGGCAGCGGGTAGAACCAGGCAGAGAATTCCCGTCTAGCAGCTTCCCTGTGGCCGGGAAGTGCAAACGTAAACGTTTTCGGCCGAAAACACGTTTTCCGGCGAAAACGCACACCACGGCTCTTTCTGAGAAAAAGCAAGCACGGAGGACGAGAATCGCTTTTGCCCTGCGTACCGTTCCGGGCAGCGGGTAGAACCAGGCAGAGAATTCCCGGGTAGCATCTTCCTGTGGCCGGGAAGTGCAAACGTACACGTTTTCGGCCGAAAACGCGTTTTCCCGCGAAAACGCACACCACGGCTCTTTCTGAGAAAAAGCAAGCATGGAGGACGAGAATCGCTTTTGCCCTGCGTAGCGTTCCGGGCAGCGGGTAGAACCAGGCAGCGAATTCCCTGCTAGCAGCTTCCCTGTGGCGGGGAAGTGCAAACGTACACGTTTTCGGCCGAAAACGCGTTTTGCGGCGAAAACGCACACCACGGCTCTTTCTGAGATAAAGCAAGCACGGAGGACGAGAATCGCTTTTGCCCTGCGTAGCGTTCCGGGCAGCGGGTAGAACCAGGCAGAGAATTCCCGGCTAGCAGCTTCCCTGTGGCGGGCAAGTGCAAACGTACACGTTTCCGGCCGAAAACGCGTTTTCCGGAGAAAAAGCACACCATGGCTCTTTCTGAGAAAAAGCAAGCACGGAGGACGAGAATCGCTTTTGCCCTGCGTAGCGTTCCGGGCAGCGGGTAGAACCAGGCAGAGAATTCCCGGCTAGCAGCTTCCCTGTGGCCGGGAAGTGCAAACGTACACGTTTTCGGCCGAAAAAGCGTTTTCCGGCGAAAACGCACACCACGGCTCTTTCTGAGAAAAAGCAAGCACGGAGGACGAGAATCGCTTTTGCCCTGCGTAGCGTTCTGAGCAGCGGGTAGAAATAGGCAGCGAATTCCCGGCTAGCAGCTTCCCTGTGGCCGGGAAGTGCAAACGTACACGTTTTCGGCCGAAAACGCGTTTTCCGGCGAAAAAGCACACCATGGCTCTTTCTGAGAAAAAGCAAGCACGGAGGACGAGAATCGCTTTTGCCCTGCGTAGCGTTCCGGGCAGCGGGTAGAACCAGGCAGAGAATTGCCGGCTAGCAGCTTCCCTGTGGCCGGGAAGTGCAAACGTACACGTTTTCGGCCGAAAACGCGTTTTCCGGCGAAAACGCACACCACGGCTCTTTCTGAGAAAAAGCAAGCACGGAGGACGAGAATCGCTTTTGCCCTGCGTAGCGTTCCGGGCAGCGGGTAGAACCAGGCAGAGAATTCCCGGCTAGCAGCTTCCCTGTGGCGGGGAAGTGCAAACGTACACGTTTTCGGCCGAAAACGCGTTTTCCGGCGAAAACGCACACCACGGCTCTTTCTGAGAAAAAGCAAGCACGGAGGACGAGAATCGCTTTTGCCCTGCGTAGCGTTATGAGCAGCGGGTAGGAATAGGCACGAATTGCCGGCTAGCAGCTTCCCTGTGGCCGGGAAGTGCAAACGTACACGTTTTCAGCCGAAAACGCGTTTTCTGGCGAAAACGCACACCACGGCTCTTTCTGAGAAAAAGCAAGCACGGAGGACGAGAATCGCTTTTGCCCTGCGTAGTGTTCCGGGCAGCGGGTAGAACCAGGCAGAGAATTCCCGGCTAGCAGCTTCCCTGTGGCGGGGAAGTGCAAACGTACACGTTTTCGGCCGAAAACGCGTTTTCCGGCGAAAACGCACACCACGGCTCTTTCTGAGAAAAAGCAAGCACGGAGGACGAGAATCGCTTTTGCCCTGCGTAGCGTTCTGAGCAGCGGGTAGAAATAGGCAGCGAATTGCCGGCTAGCAGCTTCCCTGTGGCCGGGAAGTGCAAACGTACACGTTTTCGGCCGAAAACGCGTTTTCCGGCGAAAAAGCACACCATGGCTCTTTCTGAGAAAAAGCAAGCACGGAGGACGAGAATCGCTTTTGCCCTGCGTAGCGTTCCGGGCAGCGGGTAGAACCAGGCAGAGAATTCCCGGCTAGCAGCTTCCCTGTGGCCGGGAAGTGCAAACGTACACGTTTTCGGCCGAAAAAGCGTTTTCCGGCGAAAACACACACCACGGCTCTTTCTGAGAAAAAGCAAGCACGGAGGACGAGAATCGCTTTTGCCCTGCGTAGCGTTCCGGGCAGCGGGTAGAACCAGGCAGAGAATTCCCGGCTAGCAGCTTCCCTGTGGCCGGGAAGTGCAAACCTACACGTTTTCGGCCGAAAACGCGTTTTCCCGCGAAAACGCATACCACGGCTCTTTCTGAGAAAAAGCAAGCACGGAGGACGAGAATCCCTTTTGCCCTGCGTAGCGTTCTGAGCAGCGGGTAGAAATAGGCAGCGAATTGCCGGCTAGCAGCTTCCCTGTGGCCGGGAAGTGCAAACGTACACGTTTCCGGCCGAAAACGCGTTTTCCGGAGAAAAAGCACACCATGGCTCTTTCTGAGAAAAAGCAAGCACGGAGGACGAGAATCGCTTTTGCCCTGCGTAGCGTTCCGGGCAGCGGGTAGAACCAGGTAGAGAATTCCCGGCTAGCAGCTTCCCTGTGGCCGGGAAGTGCAAACGTACACGTTTTCGGCCGAAAACGCGTTTTCCGGCGAAAACGCACACCACGGCTCTTTCTGAGAAAAAGCAAGCACGGAGGACGAGAATCGCTTTTGCCCTGCGTAACGTTCTGAGCAGCGGGTAGAAATAGGCAGCGAATTGCCGGCTAGCAACTTCCCTGTGGCCGGGAAGTGCAAACGTACAGGTTTTCGGCCGAAAACGCGTTTTCCGGCGAAAAATCACACCATGGCTCTTTCTGAGAAAAAGCAAGCACGGAGGACGAGAATCGCTTTTGCCCTGCGTAGCGTTCCGGGCAGCGGGTAGAACCAGGCAGAGAATTCCCGGCTAGCAGCTTCCCTGTGGCCGGGAAGTGCAAACGTACACGTTTTCGGCCGAAAACGCGTTTTCCGGCGAAAACGCACACCACGGCTCTTTCTGAGAAAAAGCAAGCACGGAGGACGAAAATCGCTTTTGCCCTGCGTAGCGTTCCGGGCAGCGGGTAGAACCAGGCAGAGAATTCCCGGCTAGCAGCTTCCCTGTGGCCGGGAAGTGCAAACGTACACGTTTTCGGCCGAAAACGCGTTTTCTGGCGAAAACGCACACCACGGCTCTTTCTGAGAAAAAGCAAGCACGGAGGACGAGAATCGCTTTTGCCCTGCGTAGCGTTCCGGGCAGCGGGTAGAACCAGGCAGAGAATTCCCGTCTAGCAGCTTCCCTGTGGCGGGGAAGTGCAAACGTACACGTTTTCGGCCGAAAACGCGTTTTCCGGCGAAAACGCACACCACGGCTCTTTCTGAGAAAAAGCAAGCACGGAGGACGAGAATCGCTTTTGCCCTGCGTAGCGTTCTGAGCAGCGGGTAGAAATAGGCAGCGAATTGCCGGCTAGCAGCTTCCCTGTGGCCGGGAAGTGCAAACGTACACGTTTTCGGCCGAAAACGCGTTTTCCGGCGAAAAAGCACACCATGGCTCTTTCTGAGAAAAAGCAAGCACGGAGGACGAGAATCGCTTTTGCCCTGCGTAGCGTTCCGGGCAGCGGGTAGAACCAGGCAGAGAATTCCCGGCTAGCAGCTTCCCTGTGGCGGGGAAGTGCAAACGTACACGTTTTCGGCCGAAAACGCGTGTTCCCGCGAAAACGCACACCACGGCTCTTTCTGAGAAAAAGCAAGCACGGAGGACGAGAATCGCTTTTGCCCTGCGTAGCGTTCCGGGCAGCGGGTAGAACCAGGCAGAGAATTCCCGGCTAGCAGCTTCCCTGTGGCCGGGAAGTGCAAACGTACACGTTTTCGGCCGAAAACGCGTTTTCCGGCGAAAACGCACACCACGGCTCTTTCTGAGAAAAAGCAAGCACGGAGGACGAGAATCGCTTTTGCCCTGCGTAGCGTTCCGGGCAGCGGGTAGAACCAGGCAGAGAATTCCGGGCTAGCAGCTTCCCTGTGGCGGGGAAGTGCAAACGTACACGTTTTCGGCCGAAAACGCGTTTACCGGCGAAAACGCACACCACGGCTCTTTCTGAGAAAAAGCAAGCACAGAGGACGAGAATCGCTTTTGCCCTGCGTAGCGTTCCGGGCAGCGGGTAGAACCAGGCAGAGAATTCCCGGCTAGCAGCTTCCCTGTGGCGGGGAAGTGCAAACGTACACGTTTTCGGCCGAAAACGCGTTTTCTGGCGAAAACGCACACCACGGCTCTTTCTGAGAAAAAGCAAGCACGGAGGACGAGAATCGCTTTTGCCCTGCGTAGTGTTCCGGGCAGCGGGTAGAACCAGGCAGAGAATTCCCGGCTAGCAGCTTCCCTGTGGCGGGGAAGTGCAAACGTACACGTTTTCGGCCGAAAACGCGTTTTCCGGCGAAAACGCACACCACGGCTCTTTCTGAGAAAAAGCAAGCACGGAGGACGAGAATCGCTTTTGCCCTGCGTAGCGTTCCGGGCAGCGGGTAGAACCAGGCAGAGAATTCCCGTCTAGCAGCTTCCCTGTGGCGGGGAAGTGCAAACGTACACGTTTTCGGCCGAAAACGCGTTTTCCGGCGAAAACGCACACCACGGCTCTTTCTGAGAAAAAGCAAGCACGGAGGACGAGAATCGCTTTTGCCCTGCGTAGCGTTCCGGGCAGCGGGTAGAACCAGGCAGAGAATTCCCGGCTAGCAGCTTCCCTGTGGCGGGGAAGTGCAAACGTACACGTTTTCGGCCGAAAACGCGTTTACCGGCGAAAACGCACACCACGGCTCTTTCTGAGAAAAAGCAAGCACGGAGGACGAGAATCGCTTTTGCCCTGCGTAGTGTTCCGGGCAGCGGGTAGAACCAGGCAGAGAATTCCGGGCTAGCAGCTACCCTGTGGCGGGGAAGTGCAAACGTACACGTTTTCGGCCGAAAACGCGTTTTCCGGCGAAAACGCACACCACGGCTCTTTCTGAGAAAAAGCAAGCACGGAGGACGAGAATCGCTTTTGCCCTGCGTAGCGTTCCGGGCAGCGGGTAGAACCAGGCAGAGAATTCCCGTCTAGCAGCTTCCCTGTGGCGGGGAAGTGCAAACGTACACGTTTTCGGCCGAAAACGCGTTTTCCGGCGAAAACGCACACCACGGCTCTTTCTGAGAAAAAGCAAGCACGGAGGACGAGAATCGCTTTTGCCCTGCGTAGCGTTCCGGGCAGCGGGTAGAACCAGGCAGAGAATTCCCGGCTAGCAGCTTCCCTGTGGCCGGGAAGTGCAAACGTACACGTTTTCGGCCGAAAACGCGTTTTCCGGCGAAAACGCACACCACGGCTCTTTCTGAGAAAAAGCAAGCACGGAGGACGAGAATCGCTTTTGCCCTGCGTAGCGTTCCGGGCAGCGGGTAGAACCAGGCAGAGAATTCCCGGCTAGCAGCTTCCCTGTGGCGGGGAAGTGCAAACGTACACGTTTTCGGCCGAAAACGCGTTTACCGGCGAAAACGCACACCACGGCTCTTTCTGAGAAAAAGCAAGCACGGAGGACGAGAATCGCTTTTGCCCTGCGTAGCGTTCCGGGCAGCGGGTATAACCAGGCAGAGAATTCCCGGCTAGCAGCTTCCCTGTGGCGGGGAAGTGCAAACGTACACGTTTTCGGCCGAAAACGCGTTTTCCGGCGAAAACGCACACCACGGCTCTTTCTGAGAAAAAGCAAGCACGGAGGACGAGAATCGCTTTTGCCCTGCGTAGCGTTCCGGGCAGCGGGTAGAACCAGGCAGAGAATTCCCGGCTAGCAGCTTCCCTGTGGCGGGGAAGTGCAAACGTACACGTTTTCGGCCGAAAACGCGTTTTCTGGCGAAAACGCACACCACGGCTCTTTCTGAGAAAAAGCAAGCACGGAGGACGAGAATCGCTTTTGCCCTGCGTAGCGTTCCGGGCAGCGGGTAGAACCAGGCAGAGAATTCCCGGCTAGCAGCTTCCCTGTGGCCGGGAAGTGCAAACGTACACGTTTTCGGCCGAAAACGCGTGTTCCCGCGAAAACTCACACCACGGCTCTTTCTGAGAAAAAGCAAGCACGGAGGACGAGAATCGCTTTTGCCCTGCGTAGCGTTCCGGGCAGCGGGTATAACCAGGCAGAGAATTCCCGGCTAGCAGCTTCCCTGTGGCCGGGAAGTGCAAACGTACACGTTTTCGCCGAAAACACGTTTTCCGGCGAAAACGCACACCACGGCTCTTTCTGAGAAAAAGCAAGCACGGAGGACGAGAATCGCTTTTGCCCTGCGTAGCGTTCCGGGCAGCGGGTAGAACCAGGCAGAGAATTCCCGGCTAGCAGCTTCCCTGTGGCGGGGAAGTGCAAACGTACACGTTTTCGGCCGAAAACGCGTTTACCGGCGAAAACGCACACCACGGCTCTTTCTGAGAAAAAGCAAGCACGGAGGACGAGAATCGCTTTTGCCCTGCGTAGCGTTCCGGGCAGCGGGTAGAACCAGGCAGAGAATTCCCGTCTAGCAGCTTCCCTGTGGCCGGGAAGTGCAAACGTACACGTTTTCGGCCGAAAACGCGTTTTCCGGCGAAAACGAACACCACGGCTCTTTCTGGGAAAAAGCAAGCACGGAGGACGAGAATCGCTTTGCCCTGCGTAGCGTTCCGGGCAGCGGGTAGAACCAGGCAGAGAATTCCCGTCTAGCATCTTCCCTGTGGCCGTGAAGTGCAAACGTACACGTTTTCGGCCGAAAACGCGTTTTCCGGCGAAAACGCACACCACAGCTCTTTCTGAGAAAAAGCAAGCACGGAGGACGAGAATCGCTTTTGCCCTGCGTAGCGTTCTGAGCAGCGGGTAGAACCAGGCAGAGAATTCCCGGCTAGCAGCTTCCCTGTGGCCGGGAAGTGCAAACGTACACGTTTTCGGCCGAAAACGCGTTTTCCGGCGAAAACGCACACCACGGCTCTTTCTGAGAAAAAGCAAGCACGGAGGACGAGAATCGCTTTTGCCCTGCGTAGCGTTCTGAGCAGCGGGTAGAAATAGGCAGCGAATTCCCGGCTAGCAGCTTCCCTGTGGCCGGGAAGTGCAAACGTACACGTTTTCGGCCGAAAACGCGTTTTCCGGCGAAAAAGCACACCATGGCTCTTTCTGAGAAAAAGCAAGCACGGAGGACGAGAATCGCTTTTGCCCTGCGTAGCGTTCCGGGCAGCGGGTAGAACCAGGCAGAGAATTCCCGGCTAGCAGCTTCCCTGTGGCCGGGAAGTGCAAACGTACACGTTTTCGGCCGAAAACGCGTTTTCCGGAGAAAAAGCACACCATGGCTCTTTCTGAGAAAAAGCAAGCACGGAGGACGAGAATCGCTTTTGCCCTGCGTAGCGTTCCGGGCAGCGGGTAGAACCAGGCAGAGAATTCCCGTCTAGCAGCTTCCCTGTGGCGGGGAAGTGCAAACGTACACGTTTTCGGCCGAAAACGCGTTTTCCGGCGAAAACGCACACCACGGCTCTTTCTGAGAAAAAGCAAGCACGGAGGACGAGAATCGCTTTTGCCCTGCGTAGCGTTCCGGGCAGCGGGTAGAACCAGGCAGAGAATTCCCGGCTAGCAGCTTCCCTGTGGCCGGGAAGTGCAAACGTACACGTTTTCGGCCGAAAACGCGTTTTCTGGCGAAAACGCACACCACGGCTCTTTCTGAGAAAAAGCAAGCACGGAGGACGAGAATCGCTTTTGCCCTGCGTAGTGTTCCGGGCAGCGGGTAGAACCAGGCAGAGAATTCCCGGCTAGCAGCTTCCCTGTGGCCGGGAAGTGCAAACGTACACGTTTTCGGCCGAAAACGCGTTTTCTGGCGAAAACGCACACCACGGCTCTTTCTGAGAAAAAGCAAGCACGGAGGACGAGAATCGCTTTTGCCCTGCGTAGCGTTCCTGGCAGCGGGTAGAACCAGGCAGAGAATTCCCGGCTAGCAGCTTCCCTGTGGCCGGGAAGTGCAAACGTACACGTTTTCGGCCGAAAACGCGTGTTCCCGCGAAAACTCACACCACGGCTCTTTCTGAGAAAAAGCAAGCACGGAGGACGAGAATCGCTTTTGCCCTGCGTAGCGTTCCGGGCAGCGGGTAGAACCAGGCAGAGAATTCCCGGCTAGCAGCTTCCCTGTGGCCGGGAAGTGCAAACGTACACGTTTTCGCCGAAAACACGTTTTCCGGCGAAAACGCACACCACGGCTCTTTCTGAGAAAAAGCAAGCACGGAGGACGAGAATCGCTTTTGCCCTGCGTAGCGTTCCGGGCAGCGGGTAGAACCAGGCAGAGAATTCCCGGCTAGCAGCTTCCCTGTGGCCGGGAAGTGCAAACGTACACGTTTTCGGCCGAAAACGCGTTTACCGGCGAAAACGCACACCACGGCTCTTTCTGAGAAAAAGCAAGCACGGAGGACGAGAATCGCTTTTGCCCTGCGTAGCGTTCCGGGCAGCGGGTAGAACCAGGCAGAGAATTCCCGTCTAGCAGCTTCCCTGTGGCCGGGAAGTGCAAACGTACACGTTTTCGGCCGAAAACGCGTTTTCCGGCGAAAACGAACACCACGGCTCTTTCTGGGAAAAAGCAAGCACGGAGGACGAGAATCGCTTTGCCCTGCGTAGCGTTCCGGGCAGCGGGTAGAACCAGGCAGAGAATTCCCGTCTAGCAGCTTCCCTGTGGCCGGGAAGTGCAAACGTACACGTTTTCGGCCGAAAACGCGTTTTCCGGCGAAAACGCACACCACAGCTCTTTCTGAGAAAAAGCAAGCACGGAGGACGAGAATCGCTTTTGCCCTGCGTAGCGTTCTGAGCAGCGGGTAGAACCAGGCAGAGAATTCCCGGCTAGCAGCTTCCCTGTGGCCGGGAAGTGCAAACGTACACGTTTTCGGCCGAAAACGCGTTTTCCGGCGAAAACGCACACCACGGCTCTTTCTGAGAAAAAGCAAGCACGGAGGACGAGAATCGCTTTTGCCCTGCGTAGCGTTCTGAGCAGCGGGTAGAAATAGGCAGCGAATTCCCGGCTAGCAGCTTCCCTGTGGCCGGGAATTGCAAACGTACACGTTTTCGGCCGAAAACGCGTTTTCCGGCGAAAAAGCACACCATGGCTCTTTCTGAGAAAAAGCAAGCACGGAGGACGAGAATCGCTTTTGCCCTGCGTAGCGTTCCGGGCAGCGGGTAGAACCAGGCAGAGAATTCCCGGCTAGCAGCTTCCCTGTGGCCGGGAAGTGCAAACGTACACGTTTTTGGCCGAAAACGCGTTTTCCGGCGAAAAAGCACACCATGGCTCTTTCTGAGAAAAAGCAAGCACGGAGGACGAGAATCGCTTTTGCCCTGCGTAGCGTTCCGGGCAGCGGGTAGAACCAGGCAGAGAATTCCCGTCTAGCAGCTTCCCTGTGGCGGGGAAGTGCAAACGTACACGTTTTCGGCCGAAAACGCGTTTTCCGGCGAAAACGCACACCACGGCTCTTTCTGAGAAAAAGCAAGCACGGAGGACGAGAATCGCTTTTGCCCTGCGTAGCGTTCCGGGCAGCGGGTAGAACCAGGCAGAGAATTCCCGGCTAGCAGCTTCCCTGTGGCCGGGAAGTGCAAACGTACACGTTTTCGGCCGAAAACGCGTTTTCTGGCGAAAACGCACACCACGGCTCTTTCTGAGAAAAAGCAAGCACGGAGGACGAGAATCGCTTTTGCCCTGCGTAGTGTTCCGGGCAGCGGGTAGAACCAGGCAGAGAATTCCCGGCTAGCAGCTTCCCTGTGGCCGGGAAGTGCAAACGTACACGTTTTCGGCCGAAAACGCGTTTTCCGGCGAAAACGCACACCACGGCTCTTTCTGAGAAAAAGCAAGCACGGAGGACGAGAATCGCTTTTGCCCTGCGTAGCGTTCTGAGCAGCGGGTAGAAATAGGCAGCGAATTGCCGGCTAGCAGCTTCCCTGTGGCCGGGAAGTGCAAACGTACACGTTTTCGGCCGAAAACGCGTTTTCCGGCGAAAAAGCACACCATGGCTCTTTCTGAGAAAAAGCAAGCACGGAGGACGAAAATCGCTTTTGCCCTGCGTAGCGTTCCGGGCAGCGGGTAGAACCAGGCAGAGAATTCCCGTCTAGCAGCTTCCCTGTGGCGGGGAAGTGCAAACGTACACGTTTTCGGCCGAAAACGCGTTTTCCGGCGAAAACGCACACCACGGCTCTTTCTGAGAAAAAGCAAGCACGGAGAACGAGAATCGCTTTTGCCCTGCGTAGCGTTCCGGGCAGCGGGTAGAACCAGGCAGAGAATTCCCGGCTAGCAGCTTCCCTGTGGCCGGGAAGTGCAAACGTACACGTTTTCGGCCGAAAACGCGTTTTCTGGCGAAAACGCACACCACGGCTCTTTCTGAGAAAAAGCAAGCACGGAGGACGAGAATCGCTTTTGCCCTGCGTAGCGTTCCGGGCAGCGGGTAGAACCAGGCAGAGAATTCCCGGCTAGCAGCTTCCCTGTGGCCGGGAAGTGCAAACGTACACGTTTTCGGCCGAAAAGGCGTTTTCCGGCGAAAACGCACACCACGGCTCTTTCTGAGAAAAAGCAAGCACGGAGGACGAGAATCGCTTTTGCCCTGCGTAGCGTTCCGGGCAGCGGGTAGAACCAGGCAGAGAATTCCCGGCTAGCAGCTTCCCTGTGGCCGGGAAGTGCAAACGTACACGTTTTCGGCCGAAAACGCGTTTTCCGGAGAAAAAGCACACCATGGCTCTTTCTGAGAAAAAGCAAGCACGGAGGACGAGAATCGCTTTTGCCCTGCGTAGCGTTCCGGGCAGCGGGTAGAACCAGGTAGAGAATTCCCGGCTAGCAGCTTCCCTGTGGCCGGGAAGTGCAAACGTACACGTTTTCGGCCGAAAACGCGTTTTCCGGCGAAAACGCACACCACGGCTCTTTCTGAGAAAAAGCAAGCACGGAGGACGAGAATCGCTTTTGCCCTGCGTAACGTTCTGAGCAGCGGGTAGAAATAGGCAGCGAATTGCCGGCTAGCAGCTTCCCTGTGGCCGGGAAGTGCAAACGTACACGTTTTCGGCCGAAAACGCGTTTTCCGGCGAAAAAGCACACCATGGCTCTTTCTGAGAAAAAGCAAGCACGGAGGACGAGAATCGCTTTTGCCCTGCGTAGCGTTCCGGGCAGCGGGTAGAACCAGGCAGAGAATTCCCGGCTAGCAGCTTCCCTGTGGCCGGGAAGTGCAAACGTACACGTTTTCGGCCGAAAACGCGTTTTCCGGCGAAAACGCACACCACGGCTCTTTCTGAGAAAAAGCAAGCACGGAGGACGAGAATCGCTTTTGCCCTGCGTAGCGTTCCGGGCAGCGGGTAGAACCAGGCAGAGAATTCCCGGCTAGCAGCTTCCCTGTGGCCGGGAAGTGCAAACGTACACGTTTTCGGCCGAAAACGCGTTTTCCGGCGAAAACGCACACCACGGCTCTTTCTGAGAAAAAGCAAGCACGGAGGACGAGAATCGCTTTTGCCCTGCGTAGCGTTCCGGGCAGCGGGTAGAACCAGGCAGAGAATTCCCGGCTAGCAGCTTCCCTGTGGCCGGGAAGTGCAAACGTACACGTTTTCGGCCGAAAACGCGTTTTCCGGCGAAAAAGCACACCATGGCTCTTTCTGAGAAAAAGCAAGCACGGAGGACGAGAATCGCTTTTGCCCTGCGTAGCGTTCCGGGCAGCGGGTAGAACCAGGCAGAGAATTCCCGTCTAGCAGCTTCCCTGTGGCGGGGAAGTGCAAACGTACACGTTTTCGGCCGAAAACGCGTTTTCCGGCGAAAACGCACACCACGGCTCTTTCTGAGAAAAAGCAAGCACGGAGGACGAGAATCGCTTTTGCCCTGCGTAGCGTTCCGGGCAGCGGGTAGAACCAGGCAGAGAATTCCCGGCTAGCAGCTTCCCTGTGGCCGGGAAGTGCAAACGTACACGTTTTCGGCCGAAAACGCGTGTTCCCGCGAAAACTCACACCACGGCTCTTTCTGAGAAAAAGCAAGCACGGAGGACGAGAATCGCTTTTGCCCTGCGTAGCGTTCCGGGCAGCGGGTATAACCAGGCAGAGAATTCCCGGCTAGCAGCTTCCCTGTGGCCGGGAAGTGCAAACGTACACGTTTTCGCCGAAAACACGTTTTCCGGCGAAAACGCACACCACGGCTCTTTCTGAGAAAAAGCAAGCACGGAGGACGAGAATCGCTTTTGCCCTGCGTAGCGTTCCGGGCAGCGGGTAGAACCAGGCAGAGAATTCCCGGCTAGCAGCTTCCCTGTGGCCGGGAAGTGCAAACGTACACGTTTTCGGCCGAAAACGCGTTTACCGGCGAAAACGCACACCACGGCTCTTTCTGAGAAAAAGCAAGCACGGAGGACGAGAATCGCTTTTGCCCTGCGTAGCGTTCCGGGCAGCGGGTAGAACCAGGCAGAGAATTCCCGTCTAGCAGCTTCCCTGTGGCCGGGAAGTGCAAACGTACACGTTTTCGGCCGAAAACGCGTTTTCCGGCGAAAACGAACACCACGGCTCTTTCTGGGAAAAAGCAAGCACGGAGGACGAGAATCGCTTTGCCCTGCGTAGCGTTCCGGGCAGCGGGTAGAACCAGGCAGAGAATTCCCGTCTAGCAGCTTCCCTGTGGCCGGGAAGTGCAAACGTACACGTTTTCGGCCGAAAACGCGTTTTCCGGCGAAAACGCACACCACAGCTCTTTCTGAGAAAAAGCAAGCACGGAGGACGAGAATCGCTTTTGCCCTGCGTAGCGTTCTGAGCAGCGGGTAGAACCAGGCAGAGAATTCCCGGCTAGCAGCTTCCCTGTGGCCGGGAAGTGCAAACGTACACGTTTTCGGCCGAAAACGCGTTTTCCGGCGAAAACGCACACCACGGCTCTTTCTGAGAAAAAGCAAGCACGGAGGACGAGAATCGCTTTTGCCCTGCGTAGCGTTCTGAGCAGCGGGTAGAAATAGGCAGCGAATTCCCGGCTAGCAGCTTCCCTGTGGCCGGGAATTGCAAACGTACACGTTTTCGGCCGAAAACGCGTTTTCCGGCGAAAAAGCACACCATGGCTCTTTCTGAGAAAAAGCAAGCACGGAGGACGAGAATCGCTTTTGCCCTGCGTAGCGTTCCGGGCAGCGGGTAGAACCAGGCAGAGAATTCCCGGCTAGCAGCTTCCCTGTGGCCGGGAAGTGCAAACGTACACGTTTTTGGCCGAAAACGCGTTTTCCGGCGAAAAAGCACACCATGGCTCTTTCTGAGAAAAAGCAAGCACGGAGGACGAGAATCGCTTTTGCCCTGCGTAGCGTTCCGGGCAGCGGGTAGAACCAGGCAGAGAATTCCCGTCTAGCAGCTTCCCTGTGGCGGGGAAGTGCAAACGTACACGTTTTCGGCCGAAAACGCGTTTTCCGGCGAAAACGCACACCACGGCTCTTTCTGAGAAAAAGCAAGCACGGAGGACGAGAATCGCTTTTGCCCTGCGTAGCGTTCCGGGCAGCGGGTAGAACCAGGCAGAGAATTCCCGGCTAGCAGCTTCCCTGTGGCCGGGAAGTGCAAACGTACACGTTTTCGGCCGAAAACGCGTTTTCCGGCGAAAACGCACACCACGGCTCTTTCTGAGAAAAAGCAAGCACGGAGGACGAGAATCGCTTTTGCCCTGCGTAGTGTTCCGGGCAGCGGGTAGAACCAGGCAGAGAATTCCCGGCTAGCAGCTTCCCTGTGGCCGGGAAGTGCAAACGTACACGTTTTCGGCCGAAAACGCGTTTTCCGGCGAAAACGCACACCACGGCTCTTTCTGAGAAAAAGCAAGCACGGAGGACGAGAATCGCTTTTGCCCTGCGTAGCGTTCTGAGCAGCGGGTAGAAATAGGCAGCGAATTCCCGGCTAGCAGCTTCCCTGTGGCCGGGAAGTGCAAACGTACACGTTTTCGGCCGAAAACGCGTTTTCCGGCGAAAAAGCACACCATGGCTCTTTCTGAGAAAAAGCAAGCACGGAGGACGAAAATCGCTTTTGCCCTGCGTAGCGTTCCGGGCAGCGGGTAGAACCAGGCAGAGAATTCCCGTCTAGCAGCTTCCCTGTGGCGGGGAAGTGCAAACGTACACGTTTTCGGCCGAAAACGCGTTTTCCGGCGAAAACGCACACCACGGCTCTTTCTGAGAAAAAGCAAGCACGGAGGACGAGAATCGCTTTTGCCCTGCGTAGCGTTCCGGGCAGCGGGTAGAACCAGGCAGAGAATTCCCGGGTAGCAGCTTCCCTGTGGCCGGGAAGTGCAAACGTACACGTTTTCGGCCGAAAACGCGTTTTCTGGCGAAAACGCACACCACGGCTCTTTCTGAGAAAAAGCAATCACGGAGGACGAGAATCGCTTTTGCCCTGCGTAGCGTTCCGGGCAGCGGGTAGAACCAGGCAGAGAATTCCCGGCTAGCAGCTTCCCTGTGGCCGGGAAGTGCAAACGTACACGTTTTCGGCCGAAAACGCGTTTTCCGGCGAAAACGCACACCACGGCTCTTTCTGAGAAAAAGCAAGCACGGAGGACGAGAATCGCTTTTGCCCTGCGTAGCGTTCCGGGCAGCGGGTAGAACCAGGCAGAGAATTCCCGGCTAGCAGCTTCCCTGTGGCCGGGAAGTGCAAACGTACACGTTTTCGGCCGAAAAAGCGTTTTCCGGAGAAAAAGCACACCATGGCTCTTTCTGAGAAAAAGCAAGCACGGAGGACGAGAATCGCTTTTGCCCTGCGTAGCGTTCCGGGCAGCGGGTAGAACCAGGTAGAGAATTCCCGGCTAGCAGCTTCCCTGTGGCCGGGAAGTGCAAACGTACACGTTTTCGGCCGAAAACGCGTTTTCCGGCGAAAACGCACACCACGGCTCTTTCTTAGAAAAAGCAAGCACGGAGGACGAGAATCGCTTTTGCCCTGCGTAACGTTCTGAGCAGCGGGTAGAAATAGGCAGCGAATTGCCGGCTAGCAGCTTCCCTGTGGCCGGGAAGTACAAACGTACACGTTTTCGGCCGAAAACGCGTTTTCCGGCGAAAAAGCACACCATGGCTCTTTCTGAGAAAAAGCAAGCACGGAGGACGAGAATCGCTTTTGCCCTGCGTAGCGTTCCGGGCAGCGGGTAGAACCAGGCAGAGAATTCCCGGCTAGCAGCTTCCCTGTGGCCGGGAAGTGCAAACGTACACGTTTTCGGCCGAAAACGCGTTTTCCGGCGAAAACGCACACCACGGCTCTTTCTGAGAAAAAGCAAGCACGGAGGACGAGAATCGCTTTTGCCCTGCGTAGCGTTCCGGGCAGCGGGTAGAACCAGGCAGAGAATTCCCGGCTAGCAGCTTCCCTGTGGCCGGGAAGTGCAAACGTACACGTTTTCGGCCGAAAACGCGTTTTCCGGCGAAAACGCACACCACGGCTCTTTCTGAGAAAAAGCAAGCACGGAGGACGAGAATCGCTTTTGCCCTGCGTAGCGTTCCGGGCAGCGGGTAGAACCAGGCAGAGAATTCCCGGCTAGCAGCTTCCCTGTGGCCGGGAAGTGCAAACGTACACGTTTTCGGCCGAAAACGCGTTTTCCGGCGAAAACGCACACCACGGCTCTTTCTGAGAAAAAGCAAGCACGGAGGACGAGAATCGCTTTTGCCCTGCGTAGCGTTCCGGGCAGCGGGTAGAACCAGGCAGAGAATTCCCGGCTAGCAGCTTCCCTGTGGCGGGGAAGTGCAAACGTACACGTTTTCGGCCGAAAACGCGTTTACCGGCGAAAACGCACACCACGGCTCTTTCTGAGAAAAAGCAAGCACGGAGGACGAGAATCGCTTTTGCCCTGCGTAGCGTTCCGGGCAGCGGGTAGAACCAGGCAGAGAATTCCCGGCTAGCAGCTTCCCTGTGGCCGGGAAGTGCAAACGTACACGTTTTCGGCCGAAAACGCGTTTTCCGGCGAAAACGCACACCACGGCTCTTTCTGAGAAAAAGCAAGCACGGAGGACGAGAATCGCTTTTGCCCTGCGTAGCGTTCTGAGCAGCGGGTAGAAATAGGCAGCGAATTCCCGGCTAGCAGCTTCCCTGTGGCCGGGAATTGCAAACGTACACGTTTTCGGCCGAAAACGCGTTTTCCGGCGAAAAAGCACACCATGGCTCTTTCTGAGAAAAAGCAAGCACGGAGGACGAGAATCGCTTTTGCCCTGCGTAGCGTTCCGGGCAGCGGGTAGAACCAGGCAGAGAATTCCCGGCTAGCAGCTTCCCTGTGGCCGGGAAGTGCAAACGTACACGTTTTTGGCCGAAAACGCGTTTTCCGGCGAAAAAGCACACCATGGCTCTTTCTGAGAAAAAGCAAGCACGGAGGACGAGAATCGCTTTTGCCCTGCGTAGCGTTCCGGGCAGCGGGTAGAACCAGGCAGAGAATTCCCGTCTAGCAGCTTCCCTGTGGCGGGGAAGTGCAAACGTACACGTTTTCGGCCGAAAACGCGTTTTCCGGCGAAAACGCACACCACGGCTCTTTCTGAGAAAAAGCAAGCACGGAGGACGAGAATCGCTTTTGCCCTGCGTAGCGTTCCGGGCAGCGGGTAGAACCAGGCAGAGAATTCCCGGCTAGCAGCTTCCCTGTGGCCGGGAAGTGCAAACGTACACGTTTTCGGCCGAAAACGCGTTTTCTGGCGAAAACGCACACCACGGCTCTTTCTGAGAAAAAGCAAGCACGGAGGACGAGAATCGCTTTTGCCCTGCGTAGTGTTCCGGGCAGCGGGTAGAACCAGGCAGAGAATTCCCGGCTAGCAGCTTCCCTGTGGCCGGGAAGTGCAAACGTACACGTTTTCGGCCGAAAACGCGTTTTCCGGCGAAAACGCACACCACGGCTCTTTCTGAGAAAAAGCAAGCACGGAGGACGAGAATCGCTTTTGCCCTGCGTAGCGTTCTGAGCAGCGGGTAGAAATAGGCAGCGAATTGCCGGCTAGCAGCTTCCCTGTGGCCGGGAAGTGCAAACGTACACGTTTTCGGCCGAAAACGCGTTTTCCGGCGAAAAAGCACACCATGGCTCTTTCTGAGAAAAAGCAAGCACGGAGGACGAAAATCGCTTTTGCCCTGCGTAGCGTTCCGGGCAGCGGGTAGAACCAGGCAGAGAATTCCCGGCTAGCAGCTTCCCTGTGGCGGGGAAGTGCAAACGTACACGTTTTCGGCCGAAAACGCGTTTTCCGGCGAAAACGCACACCACGGCTCTTTCTGAGAAAAAGCAAGCACGGAGGACGAGAATCGCTTTTGCCCTGCGTAGCGTTCCGGGCAGCGGGTAGAACCAGGCAGAGAATTCCCGGCTAGCAGCTTCCCTGTGGCCGGGAAGTGCAAACGTACACGTTTTCGGCCGAAAACGCGTTTTCTGGCGAAAACGCACACCACGGCTCTTTCTGAGAAAAAGCAAGCACGGAGGACGAGAATCGCTTTTGCCCTGCGTAGCGTTCCGGGCAGCGGGTAGAACCAGGCAGAGAATTCCCGGCTAGCAGCTTCCCTGTGGCCGGGAAGTGCAAACGTACACGTTTTCGGCCGAAAACGCGTTTTCCGGCGAAAACGCACACCACGGCTCTTTCTGAGAAAAAGCAAGCACGGAGGACGAGAATCGCTTTTGCCCTGCGTAGCGTTCCGGGCAGCGGGTAGAACCAGGCAGAGAATTCCCGGCTAGCAGCTTCCCTGTGGCCGGGAAGTGCAAACGTACACGTTTTCGGCCGAAAACGCGTTTTCCGGAGAAAAAGCACACCATGGCTCTTTCTGAGAAAAAGCAAGCACGGAGGACGAGAATCGCTTTTGCCCTGCGTAGCGTTCCGGGCAGCGGGTAGAACCAGGTAGAGAATTCCCGGCTAGCAGCTTCCCTGTGGCCGGGAAGTGCAAACGTACACGTTTTCGGCCGAAAACGCGTTTTCCGGCGAAAACGCACACCACGGCTCTTTCTTAGAAAAAGCAAGCACGGAGGACGAGAATCGCTTTTGCCCTGCGTAACGTTCTGAGCAGCGGGTAGAAATAGGCAGCGAATTGCCGGCTAGCAGCTTCCCTGTGGCCGGGAAGTACAAACGTACACGTTTTCGGCCGAAAACGCGTTTTCCGGCGAAAAAGCACACCATGGCTCTTTCTGAGAAAAAGCAAGCACGGAGGACGAGAATCGCTTTTGCCCTGCGTAGCGTTCCGGGCAGCGGGTAGAACCAGGCAGAGAATTCCCGGCTAGCAGCTTCCCTGTGGCCGGGAAGTGCAAACGTACACGTTTTCGGCCGAAAACGCGTTTTCCGGCGAAAACGCACACCACGGCTCTTTCTGAGAAAAAGCAAGCACGGAGGACGAGAATCGCTTTTGCCCTGCGTAGCGTTCCGGGCAGCGGGTAGAACCAGGCAGAGAATTCCCGGGTAGCAGCTTCCCTGTGGCCGGGAAGTGCAAACGTACACGTTTTCGGCCGAAAACGCGTTTTCTGGCGAAAACGCACACCACGGCTCTTTCTGAGAAAAAGCAAGCACGGAGGACGAGAATCGCTTTTGCCCTGCGTAGCGTTCCGGGCAGCGGGTAGAACCAGGCAGAGAATTCCCGGCTAGCAGCTTCCCTGTGGCCGGGAAGTGCAAACGTACACGTTTTCGGCCGAAAACGCGTTTTCCGGCGAAAACGCACACCACGGCTCTTTCTGAGAAAAAGCAAGCACGGAGGACGAGAATCGCTTTTGCCCTGCGTAGCGTTCCGGGCAGCGGGTAGAACCAGGCAGAGAATTCCCGGCTAGCAGCTTCCCTGTGGCGGGGAAGTGCAAACGTACACGTTTTCGGCCGAAAACGCGTTTACCGGCGAAAACGCACACCACGGCTCTTTCTGAGAAAAAGCAAGCACGGAGGACGAGAATCGCTTTTGCCCTGCGTAGCGTTCCGGGCAGCGGGTAGAACCAGGCAGAGAATTCCCGGCTAGCAGCTTCCCTGTGGCCGGGAAGTGCAAACGTACACGTTTTCGGCCGAAAACGCGTTTTCTGGCGAAAACGCACACCACGGCTCTTTCTGAGAAAAAGCAAGCACGGAGGACGAGAATCGCTTTTGCCCTGCGTAGTGTTCCGGGCAGCGGGTAGAACCAGGCAGAGAATTCCCGTCTAGCAGCTTCCCTGTGGCGGGGAAGTGCAAACGTACACGTTTTCGGCCGAAAACGCGTTTTCCGGCGAAAACGCACACCACGGCTCTTTCTGAGAAAAAGCAAGCACGGAGGACGAGAATCGCTTTTGCCCTGCGTAGCGTTCCGGGCAGCGGGTAGAACCAGGCAGAGAATTCCCGTCTAGCAGCTTCCCTGTGGCCGGGAAGTGCAAACGTACACGTTTTCGGCCGAAAACGCGTTTTCCGGTGAAAACGCACACCACGGCTCTTTCTGAGAAAAAGCAAGCACGGAGGACGAGAATCGCTTTTGCCCTGCGTAGCGTTCCGGGCAGCGGGTAGAACCAGGCAGAGAATTCCCGGCTAGCAGCTTCCCTGTGGCCGGGAAGTGCAAACGTACACGTTTTCGGCCGAAAACGCGTTTTCCGGCGAAAACGCACACCACGGCTCTTTCTGAGAAAAAGCAAGCACGGAGGACGAGAATCGCTTTTGCCCTGCGTAGCGTTCCGGGCAGCGGGTAGAACCAGGCAGAGAATTCCCGGCTAGCAGCTTCCCTGTGGCGGGGAAGTGCAAACGTACACGTTTTCGGCCGAAAACGCGTTTACCGGCGAAAACGCACACCACGGCTCTTTCTGAGAAAAAGCAAGCACGGAGGACGAGAATCGCTTTTGCCCTGCGTAGCGTTCCGGGCAGCGGGTATAACCAGGCAGAGAATTCCCGGCTAGCAGCTTCCCTGTGGCGGGGAAGTGCAAACGTACACGTTTTCGGCCGAAAACGCGTTTTCTGGCGAAAACGCACACCACGGCTCTTTCTGAGAAAAAGCAAGCACGGAGGACGAGAATCGCTTTTGCCCTGCGTAGTGTTCCGGGCAGCGGGTAGAACCAGGCAGAGAATTCCCGGCTAGCAGCTTCCCTGTGGCGGGGAAGTGCAAACGTACACGTTTTCGGCCGAAAACGCGTTTACCGGCGAAAACGCACACCACGGCTCTTTCTGAGATAAAGCAAGCACGGAGGACGAGAATCGCTTTTGCCCTGCGTAGCGTTCCGGGCAGCGGGTAGAACCAGGCAGAGAATTCCCGTCTAGCAGCTTCCCTGTGGCGGGGAAGTGCAAACGTACACGTTTTCGGCCGAAAACGCGTTTACCGGCGAAAACGCACACCACGGCTCTTTCTGAGAAAAAGCAAGCACGGAGGACGAGAATCGCTTTTGCCCTGCGTAGCGTTCCGGGCAGCGGGTATAACCAGGCAGAGAAATCCCGGCTAGCAGCTTCCCTGTGGCGGGGAAGTGCAAACGTACACGTTTTCGGCCGAAAACGCGTTTTCCGGCGAAAACGCACACCACGGCTCTTTCTGAGAAAAAGCAAGCACGGAGGACGAGAATCGCTTTTGCCCTGCGTAGTGTTCCGGGCAGCGGGTAGAACCAGGCAGAGAATTCCCGGCTAGCAGCTTCCCTGTGGCCGGGAAGTGCAAACGTACACGTTTTCGGCCGAAAACGCGTTTTCCGGCGAAAACGCACACCACGGCTCTTTCTGAGAAAAAGCAAGCACGGAGGACGAGAATCGCTTTTGCCCTGCGTAGCGTTCCGGGCAGCGGGTAGAACCAGGCAGAGAATTCCCGGCTAGCAGCTTCCCTGTGGCGGGGAAGTGCAAACGTACACGTTTTCGGCCGAAAACGCGTTTTCTGGCGAAAACGCACACCACGGCTCTTTCTGAGAAAAAGCAAGCACGGAGGACGAGAATCGCTTTTGCCCTGCGTAGCGTTCCGGGCAGCGGGTAGAACCAGGCAGAGAATTCCCGGCTAGCAGCTTCCCTGTGGCCGGGAAGTGCAAACGTACAGGTTTTCGGCCGAAAACGCGTTTTCCCGCGAAAACTCACACCACGGCTCTTTCTGAGAAAAAGCAAGCACGGAGGACGAGAATCGCTTTTGCCCTGCGTAGCGTTCCGGGCAGCGGGTATAACCAGGCAGAGAATTCCCGGCTAGCAGCTTCCCTGTGGCCGGGAAGTGCAAACGTACACGTTTTCGCCGAAAACACGTTCTCCGGCGAAAACGCACACCACGGCTCTTTCTGAGAAAAAGCAAGCACGGAGGACGAGAATCGCTTTTGCCCTGCGTAGCGTTCCGGGCAGCGGGTAGAACCAGGCAGAGAATTCCCGGCTAGCAGCTTCCCTGTGGCCGGGAAGTGCAAACGTACACGTTTTCGGCCGAAAACGCGTTTACCGGCGAAAACGCACACCACGGCTCTTTCTGAGAAAAAGCAAGCACGGAGGACGAGAATCGCTTTTGCCCTGCGTAGCGTTCCGGGCAGCGGGTAGAACCAGGCAGAGAATTCCCGTCTAGCAGCTTCCCTGTGGCCGGGAAGTGCAAACGTACACGTTTTCGGCCGAAAACGCGTTTTCCGGCGAAAACGAACACCACGGTTCTTTCTGGGAAAAAGCAAGCACGGAGGACGAGAATCGCTTTTGCCCTGCGTAGCGTTCCGGGCAGCGGGTACAACCAGGCAGAGAATTCCCGTCTAGCAGCTTCCCTGTGGCCGGGAAGTGCAAACGTACACGTTTTCGGCCGAAAACGCGTTTTCCGGCGAAAACGCACACCACAGCTCTTTCTGAGAAAAAGCAAGCACGGAGGACGAGAATCGCTTTTGCCCTGCGTAGCGTTCTGAGCAGCGGGTAGAACCAGGCAGAGAATTCCCGGCTAGCAGCTTCCCTGTGGCCGGGAAGTGCAAACGTACACGTTTTCGGCCGAAAACGCGTTTTCCGGCGAAAACGCACACCACGGCTCTTTCTGAGAAAAAGCAAGCACGGAGGACGAGAATCGCTTTTGCCCTGCGTAGCGTTCCGGGCAGCGGGTAGAACCAGGCAGAGAATTCCCGGCTAGCAGCTTCCCTGTGGCCGGGAAGTGCAAACGTACACGTTTTCGGCCGAAAAAGCGTTTTCCGGCGAAAACGCACACCACGGCTCTTTCTGAGAAAAAGCAAGCACGGAGGACGAGAATCGCTTTTGCCCTGCGTAGCGTTCTGAGCAGCGGGTAGAAATAGGCAGCGAATTCCCGGATAGCAGCTTCCCTGTGGCCGGGAAGTGCAAACGTACACGTTTTCGGCCGAAAACGCGTTTTCCGGCGAAAAAGCACACCATGGCTCTTTCTGAGAAAAAGCAAGCACGGAGGACGAGAATCGCTTTTGCCCTGCGTAGCGTTCCGGGCAGCGGGTAGAACCAGGCAGAGAATTCCCGGCTAGCAGCTTCCCTGTGGCCGGGAAGTGCAAACGTACACGTTTTCGGCCGAAAACGCGTTTTCCGGCGAAAAAGCACACCACGGCTCTTTCTGAGAAAAAGCAAGCACGGAGGACGAGAATCGCTTTTGCCCTGCGTAGCGTTCCGGGCAGCGGGTAGAACCAGGCAGAGAATTCCCGTCTAGCAGCTTCCCTGTGGCGGGGAAGTGCAAACGTACACGTTTTCGGCCGAAAACGCGTTTTCCGGCGAAAACGCACACCACGGCTCTTTCTGAGAAAAAGCAAGCACGGAGGACGAGAATCGCTTTTGCCCTGCGTAGCGTTCCGGGCAGCGGGTAGAACCAGGCAGAGAATTCCCGGCTAGCAGCTTCCCTGTGGCCGGGAAGTGCAAACGTACACGTTTTCGGCCGAAAACGCGTTTTCTGGCGAAAACGCACACCACGGCTCTTTCTGAGAAAAAGCAAGCACGGAGGACGAGAATCGCTTTTGCCCTGCGTAGTGTTCCGGGCAGCGGGTAGAACCAGGCAGAGAATTCCCGGCTAGCAGCTTCCCTGTGGCCGGGAAGTGCAAACGTACACGTTTTCGGCCGAAAACGCGTTTTCCGGCGAAAACGCACACCACGGCTCTTTCTGAGAAAAAGCAAGCACGGAGGACGAGAATCGCTTTTGCCCTGCGTAGCGTTCCGGGCAGCGGGTAGAAATAGGCAGCGAATTGCCGGCTAGCAGCTTCCCTGTGGCCGGGAAGTGCAAACGTACACGTTTTCGGCCGAAAACGCGTTTTCCGGAGAAAAAGCACACCATGGCTCTTTCTGAGAAAAAGCAAGCACGGAGGACGAGAATCGCTTTTGCCCTGCGTAGCGTTCTGAGCAGCGGGTAGAACCAGGCAGAGAATTCCCGGCTAGCAGCTTCCCTGTGGCCGGGAAGTGCAAACGTACACGTTTTCGGCCGAAAACGCGTTTTCCGGCGAAAACGCACACCACGGCTCTTTCTGAGAAAAAGCAAGCACGGAGGACGAGAATCGCTTTTGCCCTGCGTAGCGTTCCGGGCAGCGGGTAGAACCAGGCAGAGAATTCCCGGCTAGCAGCTTCCCTGTGGCCGGGAAGTGCAAACGTACACGTTTTCGGCCGAAAAAGCGTTTTCCGGCGAAAACGCACACCACGGCTCTTTCTGAGAAAAAGCAAGCACGGAGGACGAGAATCGCTTTTGCCCTGCGTAGCGTTCTGAGCAGCGGGTAGAAATAGGCAGCGAATTCCCGGATAGCAGCTTCCCTGTGGCCGGGAAGTGCAAACGTACACGTTTTCGGCCGAAAACGCGTTTTCCGGCGAAAAAGCACACCATGGCTCTTTCTGAGAAAAAGCAAGCACGGAGGACGAGAATCGCTTTTGCCCTGCGTAGCGTTCCGGGCAGCGGGTAGAACCAGGCAGAGAATTCCCGGCTAGCAGCTTCCCTGTGGCCGGGAAGTGCAAACGTACACGTTTTCGGCCGAAAACGCGTTTTCCGGCGAAAAAGCACACCACGGCTCTTTCTGAGAAAAAGCAAGCACGGAGGACGAGAATCGCTTTTGCCCTGCGTAGCGTTCCGGGCAGCGGGTAGAACCAGGCAGAGAATTCCCGTCTAGCAGCTTCCCTGTGGCGGGGAAGTGCAAACGTACACGTTTTCGGCCGAAAACGCGTTTTCCGGCGAAAACGCACACCACGGCTCTTTCTGAGAAAAAGCAAGCACGGAGGACGAGAATCGCTTTTGCCCTGCGTAGCGTTCCGGGCAGCGGGTAGAACCAGGCAGAGAATTCCCGGCTAGCAGCTTCCCTGTGGCCGGGAAGTGCAAACGTACACGTTTTCGGCCGAAAACGCGTTTTCTGGCGAAAACGCACACCACGGCTCTTTCTGAGAAAAAGCAAGCACGGAGGACGAGAATCGCTTTTGCCCTGCCTAGTGTTCCGGGCAGCGGGTAGAACCAGGCAGAGAATTCCCGGCTAGCAGCTTCCCTGTGGCCGGGAAGTGCAAACGTACACGTTTTCGGCCGAAAACGCGTTTTCCGGCGAAAACGCACACCACGGCTCTTTCTGAGAAAAAGCAAGCACGGAGGACGAGAATCGCTTTTGCCCTGCGTAGCGTTCCGGGCAGCGGGTAGAAATAGGCAGCGAATTGCCGGCTAGCAGCTTCCCTGTGGCCGGGAAGTGCAAACGTACACGTTTTCGGCCGAAAACGCGTTTTCCGGAGAAAAAGCACACCATGGCTCTTTCTGAGAAAAAGCAAGCACGGAGGACGAGAATCGCTTTTGCCCTGCGTAGCGTTCCGGGCAGCGGGTAGAACCAGGTAGAGAATTCCCGGCTAGCAGCTTCCCTGTGGCCGGGAAGTGCAAACGTACACGTTTTCGGCCGAAAACGCGTTTTCCGGCGAAAACGCACACCACGGCTCTTTCTTAGAAAAAGCAAGCACGGAGGACGAGAATCGCTTTTGCCCTGCGTAGCGTTCCGGGCAGCGGGTAGAACCAGGCAGAGAATTCCCGTCTAGCAGCTTCCCTGTGGCGGGGAAGTGCAAACGTACACGTTTTCGGCCGAAAACGCGTTTTCCGGCGAAAACGCACACCACGGCTCTTTCTGAGAAAAAGCAAGCACGGAGGACGAGAATCGCTTTTGCCCTGCGTAGCGTTCCGGGCAGCGGGTAGAACCAGGCAGAGAATTCCCGGCTAGCAGCTTCCCTGTGGCGGGGAAGTGCAAACGTACACGTTTTCGGCCGAAAACGCGTTTTCTGGCGAAAACGCACACCACGGTTCTTTCTGAGAAAAAGCAAGCACGGAGGACGAGAATCGCTTTTGCCCTGCGTAGTGTTCCGGGCAGCGGGTAGAACCAGGCAGAGAATTCCCGGCTAGCAGCTTCCCTGTGGCCGGGAAGTGCAAACGTACACGTTTTCGGACGAAAACGCGTTTTCCGGCGAAAACGCACACCACGGCTCTTTCTGAGAAAAAGCAAGCACGGAGGACGAGAATCGCTTTTGCCCTGCGTAGCGTTCTGAGCAGCGGGTAGAAATAGGCAGCGAATTGCCGGCTAGCAGCTTCCCTGTGGCCGGGAAGTGCAAACGTACACGTTTTCGGCCGAAAACGCGTTTTCCGGCGAAAAAGCACACCATGGCTCTTTCTGAGAAAAAGCAAGCACGGAGGACGAGAATCGCTTTTGCCCTGCGTAGCGTTCCGGGCAGCGGGTAGAACCAGGCAGAGAATTCCCGGCTAGCAGCTTCCCTGTGGCCGGGAAGTGCAAACGTACACGTTTTCGGCCGAAAACGCGTTTTCCGGCGAAAAAGCACACCATGGCTCTTTCTGAGAAAAAGCAAGCACGGAGGACGAGAATCGCTTTTGCCCTGCGTAGCGTTCCGGGCAGCGGGTAGAACCAGGCAGAGAATTCCCGTCTAGCAGCTTCCCTGTGGCGGGGAAGTGCAAATGTACACGTTTAAGGCCGAAAACGCGTTTTCCGGCGAAAACGCACACCACGGCTCTTTCTGAGAAAAATCAAGCACGGAGGACGAGAATCGCTTTTGCCCTGCGTAGCGTTCCGGGCAGCGGGTAGAACCAGGCAGAGAATTCCCGGCTAGCAGCTTCCCTGTGGCCGGGAAGTGCAAACGTACACGTTTTCGGCCGAAAACGCGTTTTCTGGCGAAAACGCACACCACGGCTCTTTCTGAGAAAAAGCAAGCACGGAGGACGAGAATCGCTTTTGCCCTGCGTAGTGTTCCGGGCAGCGGGTAGAACCAGGCAGAGAATTCCCGGCTAGCAGCTTCCCTGTGGCCGGGAAGTGCAAACGTACACGTTTTCGGCCGAAAACGCGTTTTCCGGCGAAAACGCACACCACGGCTCTTTCTGAGAAAAAGCAAGCACGGAGGACGAGAATCGCTTTTGCCCTGCGTAGCGTTCCGGGCAGCGGGTAGAAATAGGTAGCGAATTGCCGGCTAGCAGCTTCCATGTGTACGGGAAGTGCAAACGTACACGTTTCCGGCCGAAAACGCGTTTTCCGGAGAAAAAGCACACCATGGCTCTTTCTGAGAAAAAGCAAGCACGGAGGACGAGAATCGCTTTTGCCCTGCGTAGCGTTCCGGGCAGCGGGTAGAACCAGGTAGAGAATTCCCGGCTAGCAGCTTCCCTGTGGCCGGGAAGTGCAAACGTACACGTTTTCGGCCGAAAACGCGTTTTCCGGCGAAAACGCACACCACGGCTCTTTCTGAGAAAAAGCAAGCACGGAGGACGAGAATCGCTTTTGCCCTGCGTAGCGTTCCGGGCAGCGGGTAGAACCAGGCAGAGAATTCCCGGCTAGCAGCTTCCCTGTGGCCGGGAAGTGCAAACGTACACGTTTTCGGCCGAAAACGCGTTTTCCGGCGAAAACGCACACCACGGCTCTTTCTTAGAAAAAGCAAGCACGGAGGACGAGAATCGCTTTTGCCCTGCGTAGCGTTCCGGGCAGCGGGTAGAACCAGGCAGAGAATTCCCGGCTAGCAGCTTCCCTGTGGCCGGGAAGTGCAAACGTACACGTTTTCGGCCGAAAACGCGTTTTCTGGCGAAAACGCACACCACGGCTCTTTCTGAGAAAAAGCAAGCACGGAGGACGAGAATCGCTTTTGCCCTGCGTAGCGTTCCGGGCAGCGGGTAGAACCAGGCAGAGAATTCCCGGCTAGCAGCTTCCCTGTGGCGGGGAAGTGCAAACGTACACGTTTTCGGCCGAAAACGCGTTTTCCGGCGAAAACGCACACCACGGCTCTTTCTGAGAAAAAGCAAGCACGGAGGACGAGAATCGCTTTTGCCCTGCGTAGCGTTCTGAGCAGCGGGTAGAAATAGGCAGCGAATTGCCGGCTAGCAGCTTCCCTGTGGCCGGGAAGTGCAAACGTACACGTTTTCGGCCGAAAACGCGTTTTCCGGCGAAAAAGCACACCATGGCTCTTTCTGAGAAAAAGCAAGCACGGAGGACGAGAATCGCTTTTGCCCTGCGTAGCGTTCCGGGCAGCGGGTAGAACCAGGCAGAGAATTCCCGGCTAGCAGCTTCCCTGTGGCGGGGAAGTGCAAACGTACACGTTTTCGGACGAAAACGCGTTTTCCGGCGAAAACGCACACCACGGCTCTTTCTGAGAAAAAGCAAGCACGGAGGACGAGAATCGCTTTTGCCCTGCGTAGCGTTCCGGGCAGCGGGTAGAACCAGGCAGAGAATTCCCGGCTAGCAGCTTCCCTGTGGCCGGGAAGTGCAAACCTACACGTTTTCGGCCGAAAACGCGTTTTCCGGCGAAAACGCACACCACGGCTCTTTATGAGAAAAAGCAAGCACGGAGGACGAGAATCGCTTTTGCCCTGCGTAGCGTTCTGAGCAGCGGGTAGAAATTGGCAGCGAATTGCCGGCTAGCAGCTTCCCTGTGGCCGGGAAGTGCAAACGTACACGTTTTCGGCCGAAAACGCGTTTTCCGGCGAAAAAGCACACCATGGCTCTTTCTGAGAAAAAGCAAGTACGGAGGACGAGAATCGCTTTTGCCCTGCGTAGCGTTCCGGGCAGCGGGTAGAACCAGGCAGAGAATTCCCGGCTAGCAGCTTCCCTGTGGCCGGGAAGTGCAAACGTACACGTTTTCGGCCGAAAACGCGTTTTCTGGCGAAAACGCACACCACGGCTCTTTCTGAGAAAAAGCAAGCACGGAGGACGAGAATCGCTTTTGCCCTGCGTAGCGTTCCGGGCAGCGGGTAGAACCAGGCAGAGAATTCCCGGCTAGCAGCTTCCCTGTGGCGGGGAAGTGCAAACGTACACGTTTTCGGCCGAAAACACGTTTTCCGGCGAAAACGCACACCACGGCTCTTTCTGAGAAAAAGCAAGCACGGAGGACGAGAATCGCTTTTGCCCTGCGTAGCGTTCTGAGCAGCGGGTAGAAATAGGCAGCGAATTGCCGGCTAGCAGCTTCCCTGTGGCCGGGAAGTGCAAACGTACACGTTTTCGGCCGAAAACGCGTTTTCCGGCGAAAAAGCACACCATGGCTCTTTCTGAGAAAAAGCAAGCACGGAGGACGAGTATCGCTTTTGCCCTGCGTAGCGTTCCGGGCAGCGGGTAGAACCAGGCAGAGAATTCCCGGCTAGCAGCTTCCCTGTGGCGGGGAAGTGCAAACGTACACGTTTTCGGACGAAAACGCGTTTTCCGGCGAAAACGCACACCACGGCTCTTTCTGAGAAAAAGCAAGCACGGAGGACGAGAATCGCTTTTGCCCTGCGTAGCGTTCCGGGCAGCGGGTAGAACCAGGCAGAGAATTCCCGGCTAGCAGCTTCCCTGTGGCCGGGAAGTGCAAACCTACACGTTTTCGGCCGAAAACGCGTTTTCCGGCGAAAACGCACACCACGGCTCTTTCTGAGAAAAAGCAAGCACGGAGGACGAGAATCGCTTTTGCCCTGCGTAGCGTTCTGAGCAGCGGGTAGAAATTGGCAGCGAATTGCCGGCTAGCAGCTTCCCTGTGGCCGGGAAGTGCAAACGTACACGTTTTCGGCCGAAAACGCGTTTTCCGGCGAAAAAGCACACCATGGCTCTTTCTGAGAAAAAGCAAGCACGGAGGACGAGAATCGCTTTTGCCCTGCGTAGCGTTCCGGGCAGCGGGTAGAACCAGGCAGAGAATTCCCGGCTAGCAGCTTCCCTGTGGCCGGGAAGTGCAAACGTACACGTTTTCGGCCGAAAACGCGTTTTCTGGCGAAAACGCACACCACGGCTCTTTCTGAGAAAAAGCAAGCACGGAGGACGAGAATCGCTTTTGCCCTGCGTAGCGTTCCGGGCAGCGGGTAGAACCAGGCAGAGAATTCCCGGCTAGCAGCTTCCCTGTGGCGGGGAAGTGCAAACGTACACGTTTTCGGCCGAAAACGCGTTTTCCGGCGAAAACGCACACCACGGCTCTTTCTGAGAAAAAGCAAGCACGGAGGACGAGAATCGCTTTTGCCCTGCGTAGCGTTCTGAGCAGCGGGTAGAAATAGGCAGCGAATTGCCGGCTAGCAGCTTCCCTGTGGCCGGGAAGTGCAAACGTACACGTTTTCGGCCGAAAACGCGTTTACCGGCGAAAAAGCACACCATGGCTCTTTCTGAGAAAAAGCAAGCACGGAGGACGAGTATCGCTTTTGCCCTGCGTAGCGTTCCGGGCAGCGGGTAGAACCAGGCAGAGAATTCCCGGCTAGCAGCTTCGCTGTGGCGGGGAAGTGCAAACGTACACGTTTTCGGCCGAAAACGCGTTTTCCGGCGAAAACGCACACCACGGCTCTTTCTGAGAAAAAGCAAGCACGGAGGACGAGAATCGCTTTTGCCCTGCTTAGCGTTCCGGGCAGCGGGTAGAACCAGGCAGAGAATTCCCGGCTAGCAGCTTCCCTGTGGCCGGGAAGTGCAAACCTACACGTTTTCGGCCGAAAACGCGTTTTCCGGCGAAAACGCACACCACGGCTCTTTCTGAGAAAAAGCAAGCACGGAGGACGAGAATCGCTTTTGCCCTGCGTAGCGTTCTGAGCAGCGGGTAGAAATTGGCAGCGAATTGCCGGCTAGCAGCTTCCCTGTGGCCGGGAAGTGCAAACGTACACGTTTTCGGCCGAAAACGCGTTTTCCGGCGAAAAAGCACACCATGGCTCTTTCTGAGAAAAAGCAAGCACGGAGGACGAGAATCGCTTTTGCCCTGCGTAGCGTTCCGGGCAGCGGGTAGAACCAGGTAGAGAATTCCCGGCTAGCAGCTTCCCTGTGGCGGGGAAGTGCAAACGTACACGTTTTCGGCCGAAAACGCGTTTTCCGGCGAAAACGCACACCACGGCTCTTTCTGAGAAAAAGCAAGCACGGAGGACGAGAATCGCTTTTGCCCTGCGTAGCGTTCCGGGCAGCGGGTAGAACCAGGCAGAGAATTCCCGGCTAGCAGCTTCCCTGTGGCGGGGAAGTGCAAACGTACACGTTTTCGGCCGAAAACGCGATTACCGGCGAAAACGCACACCACGGCTCTTTCTGAGAAAAAGCAAGCACGGAGGACGAGAATCGCTTTTGCCCTGCGTAGCGTTCCGGGCAGCGGGTATAACCAGGCAGAGAATTCCCGGCTAGCAGCTTCCCTGTGGCGGGGAAGTGCAAACGTACACGTTTTCGGCCGAAAACGCGTTTTCTGGCGAAAACGCACACCACGGCTCTTTCTGAGAAAAAGCAAGCACGGAGGACGAGAATCGCTTTTGCCCTGCGTAGTGTTCCGGGCAGCGGGTAGAACCAGGCAGAGAATTCCCGGCTAGCAGCTTCCCTGTGGCGGGGAAGTGCAAACGTACACGTTTTCGGCCGAAAACGCGTTTTCCGGCGAAAACGCACACCACGGCTCTTTCTGAGAAAAAGCAAGCACGGAGGACGAGAATCGCTTTTGCCCTGCGTAGCGTTCCGGGCAGCGGGTAGAACCAGGCAGAGAATTCCCGTCTAGCAGCTTCCCTGTGGCGGGGAAGTGCAAACGTACACGTTTTCGGCCGAAAACGCGTTTTCCGGCGAAAACGCACACCACGGCTCTTTCTGAGAAAAAGCAAGCACGGAGGACGAGAATCGCTTTTGCCCTGCGTAGCGTTCCGGGCAGCGGGTAGAACCAGGCAGAGAATTCCCGGCTAGCAGCTTCCCTGTGGCCGGGAAGTGCAAACGTACACGTTTTCGGCCGAAAACGCGTTTTCCGGCGAAAACGCACACCACGGCTCTTTCTGAGAAAAAGCAAGCACGGAGGACGAGAATCGCTTTTGCCCTGCGTAGCGTTCCGGGCAGCGGGTAGAACCAGGCAGAGAATTCCCGGCTAGCAGCTTCCCTGTGGCGGGGAAGTGCAAACGTACACGTTTTCGGCCGAAAACGCGTTTACCGGCGAAAACGCACACCACGGCTCTTTCTGAGAAAAAGCAAGCACGGAGGACGAGAATCGCTTTTGCCCTGCGTAGCGTTCCGGGCAGCGGGTAGAACCAGGCAGAGAATTCCCGGCTAGCAGCTTCCCTGTGGCGGGGAAGTGCAAACGTACACGTTTTCGGCCGAAAACGCGTTTTCCGGCGAAAACGCACACCACGGCTCTTTCTGAGAAAAAGCAAGCACGGAGGACGAGAATCGCTTTTGCCCTGCGTAGTGTTCCGGGCAGCGGGTAGAACCAGGCAGAGAATTCCCGGCTAGCAGCTTCCCTGTGGCGGGGAAGTGCAAACGTACACGTTTTCGGCCGAAAACGCGTTTTCCGGCGAAAACGCACACCACGGCTCTTTCTGAGATAAAGCAAGCACGGAGGACGAGAATCGCTTTTGCCCTGCGTAGCGTTCCGGGCAGCGGGTAGAACCAGGCAGAGAATTCCCGTCTAGCAGCTTCCCTGTGGCCGGGAAGTGCAAACGTACACGTTTTCGGCCGAAAACGCGTTTTCCGGCGAAAACGCACACCACGGCTCTTTCTGAGAAAAAGCAAGCACGGAGGACGAGAATCGCTTTTGCCCTGCGTAGCGTTCCGGGCAGCGGGTAGAACCAGGCAGAGAATTCCCGGCTAGCAGCTTCCCTGTGGCCGGGAAGTGCAAACGTACACGTTTTCGGCCGAAAACGCGTTTTCCGGCGAAAACGCACACCACGGCTCTTTCTGAGAAAAAGCAAGCACGGAGGACGAGAATCGCTTTTGCCCTGCGTAGCGTTCCGGGCAGCGGGTAGAACCAGGCAGAGAATTCCCGGCTAGCAGCTTCCCTGTGGCGGGGAAGTGCAAACGTACACGTTTTCGGCCGAAAACGGGTTTACCGGCGAAAACGCACACCACGGCTCTTTCTGAGAAAAATCAAGCACGGAGGACGAGAATCGCTTTTGCCCTGCGTAGAGTTCCGGGCAGCGGGTATAACCAGGCAGAGAATTCCCGGCTAGCAGCTTCCCTGTGGCCGGGAAGTGCAAACGTACACGTTTTCGGCCGAAAACGCGTTTACCGGCGAAAACGCACACCACGGCTCTTTCTGAGAAAAAGCAAGCACGGAGGACGAGAATCGCTTTTGCCCTGCGTAGCGTTCCTGGCAGCGGGTAGAACCAGGCAGAGAATTCCCGGCTAGCAGCTTCCCTGTGGCGGGGAAGTGCAAACGTACACGTTTTCGGCCGAAAACGCGTTTTCCGGCGAAAACGCACACCACGGCTCTTTCTGAGAAAAAGCAAGCACGGAGGACGAGAATCGCTTTTGCCCTGCGTAGCGTTCTGAGCAACGGGTAGAAATAGGCAGCGAATTGCCGGCTAGCAGCTTCCCTGTGGCCGGGAAGTGCAAACGTACACGTTTTCGGCCGAAAACGCGTTTTCCGGCGAAAAAGCACACCATGGCTCTTTCTGAGAAAAAGCAAGCACGGAGGACGAGTATCGCTTTTGCCCTGCGTAGCGTTCCTGGCAGCGGGTAGAACCAGGCAGAGAATTCCCGGCTAGCAGCTTCGCTGTGGCGGGGAAGTGCAAACGTACACGTTTTCGGCCGAAAACGCGTTTTCCGGCGAAAACGCACACCACGGCTCTTTCTGAGAAAAAGCAAGCACGGAGGACGAGAATCGCTTTTGCCCTGCGTAGCGTTCCGGGCAGCGGGTAGAACCAGGCAGAGAATTCCCGGCTAGCAGCTTCCCTGTGGCCGGGAAGTGCAAACCTACACGTTTTCGGCCGAAAACGCGTTTTCCGGCGAAAACGCACACCACGGCTCTTTCTGAGAAAAAGCAAGCACGGAGGACGAGAATCGCTTTTGCCCTGCGTAGCGTTCTGAGCAGCGGGTAGAAATTGGCAGCGAATTGCCGGCTAGCAGCTTCCCTGTGGCCGGGAAGTGCAAACGTACACGTTTTCGGCCGAAAACGCGTTTTCCGGCGAAAAAGCACACCATGGCTCTTTCTGAGACAAAGCAAGCACGGAGGACGAGAATCGCTTTTGCCCTGTGTAGCGTTCCGGGCAGCGGGTAGAACCAGGTAGAGAATTCCCGGCTAGCAGCTTCCCTGTGGCGGGGAAGTGCAAACGTACACGTTTTCGGCCGAAAACGCGTTTTCCGGCGAAAACGCACACCACGGCTCTTTCTGAGAAAAAGCAAGCACGGAGGACGAGAATCGCTTTTGCCCTGCGTAACGTTCTGAGCAGCGGGTAGAAATAGGCAGCGAATTGCCGGCTAGCAGCTTCCCTGTGGCCGGGAAGTGCAAACGTACACGTTTTCGGCCGAAAACGCGTTTTCCAGCGAAAACGCACACCACGGCTCTTTCTGAGAAAAAGCAAGCACGGAGGACGAGAATCGCTTTTGCCCTGCGTAGCGTTCCGGGCAGCGGGTAGAACCAGGCAGAGAATTCCCGGCTAGCAGCTTCCCTGTGGCCGGGAAGTGCAAACGTACACGTTTTCGGCCGAAAACGCGTTTTCCTGCGAAAAAGCACACCACGGCTCTTTCTGAGAAAAAGCAAGCACGGAGGACGAAAATCGCTTTTGCCCTGCGTAGCGTTCCGGGCAGCGGGTAGAACCAGGCAGAGAATTCCCGGCTAGCAGCTTCCCTGTGGCCGGGAAGTGCAAACGTACACGTTTTCGGCCGAAAACGCGTTTTCCGGCGAAAACGCACACCACGGCTCTTTCTGAGAAAAAGCAAGCACGGAGGACGAGAATCGCTTTTGCCCTGCGTAGCGTTCCGGGCAGCGGGTAGAACCAGGCAGAGAATTCCCGGCTAGCAGCTTCCCTGTGGCCGGGAAGTGCAAACGTACACGTTTTCGGCCGAAAACGCGTTTTCCGGCGAAAACGCACACCACGGCTCTTTCTGAGAAAAAGCAAGCACGGAGGACGAGAATCGCTTTTGCCCTGCGTAGCGTTCCGGGCAGCGGGTAGAACCAGGCAGAGAATTCCCGGCTAGCAGCTTCCCTGTGGCCGGGAAGTGCAAACGTACACGTTTTCGGCCGAAAACGCGTTTTCCGGCGAAAACGCACACCACGGCTCTTTCTGAGAAAAAGCAAGCACGGAGGACGAGAATCGCTTTTGCCCTGCGTAGCGTTCTGAGCAGCGGGTAGAAATAGGCAGCGAATTGCCGGCTAGCAGCTTCCCTGTGGCCGGGAAGTGCAAACGTACACGTTTTTGGCCGAAAACGCGTTTTCCGGCGAAAAAGCACACCATGGCTCTTTCTGAGAAAAAGCAAGCACGGAGGACGAGAATCGCTTTTGCCCTGCGTAGCGTTCCGGGCAGCGGGTAGAACCAGGCAGAGAATTCCCGGCTAGCAGCTTCCCTGTGGCCGGGAAGTGCAAACGTACACGTTTTCGGCCGAAAACGCGTTTTCCGGCGAAAACGCACACCACGGCTCTTTCTGAGAAAAAGCAAGCACGGAGGACGAGAATCGCTTTTGCCCTGCGTAGCGTTCCGGGCAGCGGGTAGAACCAGGCAGAGAATTCCCGGCTAGCAGCTTCCCTGTGGCGGGGAAGTGCAAACGTACACGTTTTCGGCCGAAAACGCGTTTACCGGCGAAAACGCACACCACGGCTCTTTCTGAGAAAAAGCAAGCACGGAGGACGAGAATCGCTTTTGCCCTGCGTAGCGTTCCGGGCAGCGGGTAGAACCAGGCAGAGAATTCCCGTCTAGCAGCTTCCCTGTGGCGGGGAAGTGCAAACGTACACGTTTTCGGCCGAAAACGCGTTTTCCGGCGAAAACGCACACCACGGCTCTTTCTGAGAAAAAGCAAGCACGGAGGACGAGAATCGCTTTTGCCCTGCGTAGCGTTCCGGGCAGCGGGTAGAACCAGGCAGAGAATTCCCGGCTAGCAGCTTCCCTGTGGCCGGGAAGTGCAAACGTACACGTTTTCGGCCGAAAACGCGTTTTCCGGCGAAAACGCACACCACGGCTCTTTCTGAGAAAAAGCAAGCACGGAGGACGAGAATCGCTTTTGCCCTGCGTAGCGTTCCGGGCAGCGGGTAGAACCAGGCAGATAATTCCCGGCTAGCAGCTTCCCTGTGGCGGGGACGTGCAAACGTACACGTTTTCGGCCGAAAACGCGTTTTCCGGCGAAAACGCACAGCACGGCTCTTTCTGAGAAAAAGCAAGCACGGAGGACGAGAATCGCTTTTGCCCTGCGTAGCGTTCCGGGCAGCGGGTAGAACCAGGCAGAGAATTCCCGGCTAGCAGCTTCCCTGTGGCCGGGAAGTGCAAACGTACACGTTTTCGGCCGAAAACGCGTTTTCCGGCGAAAACGCACACCACGGCTCTTTCTGAGAAAAAGCAAGCACGGAGGACGAGAATCGCTTTTGCCCTGCGTAGCGTTCCGGGCAGCGGGTAGAACCAGGCAGAGAATTCCCGGCTAGCAGCTTCCCTGTGGCCGGGAAGTGCAAACGTACACGTTTTCGGCCGAAAACGCGTTTTCCGGCGAAAACGCACACCACGGCTCTTTCTGAGAAAAAGCAAGCACGGAGGACGAGAATCGCTTTTGCCCTGCGTAGCGTTCCGGGCAGCGGGTATAACCAGGCAGAGAATTCCCGGCTAGCAGCTTCCCTGTGGCGGGGAAGTGCAAACGTACACGTTTTCGGCCGAAAACGCGTTTTCTGGCGAAAACGCACACCACGGCTCTTTCTGAGAAAAAGCAAGCACGGAGGACGAGAATCGCTTTTGCCCTGCGTAGCGTTCCGGGCAGCGGGTAGAACCAGGCAGAGAATTCCCGGCTAGCAGCTTCCCTGTGGCGGGGAAGTGCAAACGTACACGTTTTCGGCCGAAAACGCGTTTTCCGGCGAAAACGCACACCACGGCTCTTTCTGAGAAAAAGCAAGCACGGAGGACGAGAATCGCTTTTGCCCTGCGTAGCGTTCCGGGCAGCGGGTAGAACCAGGCAGAGAATTCCCGGCTAGCAGCTTCCCTGTGGCGGGGAAGTGCAAACGTACACGTTTTCGGCCGAAAACGCGTTTTCCGGCGAAAACGCACACCACGGCTCTTTCTGAGAAAAAGCAAGCACGGAGGACGAGAATCGCTTTTGCCCTGCGTAGCGTTCCGGGCAGCGGGTAGAACCAGGCAGAGAATTCCCGTCTAGCAGCTTCCCTGTGGCGGGGAAGTGCAAACGTACACGTTTTCGGCCGAAAACGCGTTTTCCAGCGAAAACGCACACCACGGCTCTTTCTGAGAAAAAGCAAGCACGGAGGACGAGAATCGCTTTTGCCCTGCGTAGCGTTCCGGGCAGCGGGTAGAACCAGGCAGAGAATTCCCGGCTAGCAGCTTCCCTGTGGCCGGGAAGTGCAAACGTACACGTTTTCGGCCGAAAACGCGTTTTCCTGCGAAAAAGCACACCACGGCTCTTTCTGAGAAAAAGCAAGCACGGAGGACGAAAATCGCTTTTGCCCTGCGTAGCGTTCCGGGCAGCGGGTAGAACCAGGCAGAGAATTCCCGGCTAGCAGCTTCCCTGTGGCCGGGAAGTGCAAACGTACACGTTTTCGGCCGAAAACGCGTTTTCCGGCGAAAACGCACACCACGGCTCTTTCTGAGAAAAAGCAAGCACGGAGGACGAGAATCGCTTTTGCCCTGCGTAGCGTTCCGGGCAGCGGGTAGAACCAGGCAGAGAATTCCCGGCTAGCAGCTTCCCTGTGGCCGGGAAGTGCAAACGTACACGTTTTCGGCCGAAAACGCGTTTTCCGGCGAAAACGCACACCACGGCTCTTTCTGAGAAAAAGCAAGCACGGAGGACGAGAATCGCTTTTGCCCTGCGTAGCGTTCCGGGCAGCGGGTAGAACCAGGCAGAGAATTCCCGGCTAGCAGCTTCCCTGTGGCCGGGAAGTGCAAACGTACACGTTTTCGGCCGAAAACGCGTTTTCCGGCGAAAACGCACAGCACGGCTCTTTCTGAGAAAAAGCAAGCACGGAGGACGAGAATCGCTTTTGCCCTGCGTAGCGTTCCGGGCAGCGGGTAGAACCAGGCAGAGAATTCCCGGCTAGCAGCTTCCCTGTGGGCGGGAAGTGCAAACGTACACGTTTTCGGCCGAAAACGCGTTTTCCGGCGAAAACGCACACCACGGCTCTTTCTGAGAAAAAGCAAGCACGGAGGACGAGAATCGCTTTTGCCCTGCGTAGCGTTCCGGGCAGCGGGTAGAACCAGGCAGAGAATTCCCGGCTAGCAGCTTCCCTGTGGCCGGGAAGTGCAAACGTACACGTTTTCGGCCGAAAACGCGTTTTCCGGCGAAAACGCACACCACGGCTCTTTCTGAGAAAAAGCAAGCACGGAGGACGAGAATCGCTTTTGCCCTGCGTAGCGTTCCGGGCAGCGGGTATAACCAGGCAGAGAATTCCCGGCTAGCAGCTTCCCTGTGGCGGGGAAGTGCAAACGTACACGTTTTCGGCCGAAAACGCGTTTTCTGGCGAAAACGCACACCACGGCTCTTTCTGAGAAAAAGCAAGCACGGAGGACGAGAATCGCTTTTGCCCTGCGTAGCGTTCCGGGCAGCGGGTAGAACCAGGCAGAGAATTCCCGGCTAGCAGCTTCCCTGTGGCGGGGAAGTGCAAACGTACACGTTTTCGGCCGAAAACGCGTTTTCCGGCGAAAACGCACACCACGGCTCTTTCTGAGAAAAAGCAAGCACGGAGGACGAGAATCGCTTTTGCCCTGCGTAGCGTTCCGGGCAGCGGGTAGAACCAGGCAGAGAATTCCCGGCTAGCAGCTTCCCTGTGGCGGGGAAGTGCAAACGTACACGTTTTCGGCCGAAAACGCGTTTTCCGGCGAAAACGCACACCACGGCTCTTTCTGAGAAAAAGCAAGCACGGAGGACGAGAATCGCTTTTGCCCTGCGTAGCGTTCCGGGCAGCGGGTAGAACCAGGCAGAGAATTCCCGTCTAGCAGCTTCCCTGTGGCGGGGAAGTGCAAACGTACACGTTTTCGGCCGAAAACGCGTTTTCCAGCGAAAACGCACACCACGGCTCTTTCTGAGAAAAAGCAAGCACGGAGGACGAGAATCGCTTTTGCCCTGCGTAGCGTTCCGGGCAGCGGGTAGAACCAGGCAGAGAATTCCCGGCTAGCAGCTTCCCTGTGGCCGGGAAGTGCAAACGTACACGTTTTCGGCCGAAAACGCGTTTTCCTGCGAAAAAGCACACCACGGCTCTTTCTGAGAAAAAGCAAGCACGGAGGACGAAAATCGCTTTTGCCCTGCGTAGCGTTCCGGGCAGCGGGTAGAACCAGGCAGAGAATTCCCGGCTAGCAGCTTCCCTGTGGCCGGGAAGTGCAAACGTACACGTTTTCGGCCGAAAACGCGTTTTCCGGCGAAAACGCACACCACGGCTCTTTCTGAGAAAAAGCAAGCACGGAGGACGAGAATCGCTTTTGCCCTGCGTAGCGTTCCGGGCAGCGGGTAGAACCAGGCAGAGAATTCCCGGCTAGCAGCTTCCCTGTGGCCGGGAAGTGCAAACGTACACGTTTTCGGCCGAAAACGCGTTTTCCGGCGAAAACGCACACCACGGCTCTTTCTGAGAAAAAGCAAGCACGGAGGACGAGAATCGCTTTTGCCCTGCGTAGCGTTCCGGGCAGCGGGTAGAACCAGGCAGAGAATTCCCGGCTAGCAGCTTCCCTGTGGCCGGGAAGTGCAAACGTACACGTTTTCGGCCGAAAACGCGTTTTCCGGCGAAAACGCACACCACGGCTCTTTCTGAGAAAAAGCAAGCACGGAGGACGAGAATCGCTTTTGCCCTGCGTAGCGTTCTGAGCAGCGGGTAGAAATAGGCAGCGAATTGCCGGCTAGCAGCTTCCCTGTGGCCGGGAAGTGCAAACGTACACGTTTTCGGCCGAAAACGCGTTTTCCGGCGAAAAAGCACACCATGGCTCTTTCTGAGAAAAAGCAAGCACGGAGGACGAGAATCGCTTTTGCCCTGCGTAGCGTTCCGGGCAGCGGGTAGAACCAGGCAGAGAATTCCCGGCTAGCAGCTTCCCTGTGGCCGGGAAGTGCAAACGTACACGTTTTCGGCCGAAAACGCGTTTTCCGGCGAAAACGCACACCACGGCTCTTTCTGAGAAAAAGCAAGCACGGAGGACGAGAATCGCTTTTGCCCTGCGTAGCGTTCCGGGCAGCGGGTAGAACCAGGCAGAGAATTCCCGGCTAGCAGCTTCCCTGTGGCGGGGAAGTGCAAACGTACACGTTTTCGGCCGAAAACGCGTTTACCGGCGAAAACGCACACCACGGCTCTTTCTGAGAAAAAGCAAGCACGGAGGACGAGAATCGCTTTTGCCCTGCGTAGCGTTCCGGGCAGCGGGTAGAACCAGGCAGAGAATTCCCGTCTAGCAGCTTCCCTGTGGCGGGGAAGTGCAAACGTACACGTTTTCGGCCGAAAACGCGTTTTCCGGCGAAAACGCACACCACGGCTCTTTCTGAGAAAAAGCAAGCACGGAGGACGAGAATCGCTTTTGCCCTGCGTAGCGTTCCGGGCAGCGGGTAGAACCAGGCAGAGAATTCCCGGCTAGCAGCTTCCCTGTGGCCGGGAAGTGCAAACGTACACGTTTTCGGCCGAAAACGCGTTTTCCGGCGAAAACGCACACCACGGCTCTTTCTGAGAAAAAGCAAGCACGGAGGACGAGAATCGCTTTTGCCCTGCGTAGCGTTCCGGGCAGCGGGTAGAACCAGGCAGATAATTCCCGGCTAGCAGCTTCCCTGTGGCGGGGACGTGCAAACGTACACGTTTTCGGCCGAAAACGCGTTTTCCGGCGAAAACGCACAGCACGGCTCTTTCTGAGAAAAAGCAAGCACGGAGGACGAGAATCGCTTTTGCCCTGCGTAGCGTTCCGGGCAGCGGGTAGAACCAGGCAGAGAATTCCCGGCTAGCAGCTTCCCTGTGGGCGGGAAGTGCAAACGTACACGTTTTCGGCCGAAAACGCGTTTTCCGGCGAAAACGCACACCACGGCTCTTTCTGAGAAAAAGCAAGCACGGAGGACGAGAATCGCTTTTGCCCTGCGTAGCGTTCCGGGCAGCGGGTAGAACCAGGCAGAGAATTCCCGGCTAGCAGCTTCCCTGTGGCCGGGAAGTGCAAACGTACACGTTTTCGGCCGAAAACGCGTTTTCCGGCGAAAACGCACACCACGGCTCTTTCTGAGAAAAAGCAAGCACGGAGGACGAGAATCGCTTTTGCCCTGCGTAGCGTTCCGGGCAGCGGGTATAACCAGGCAGAGAATTCCCGTCTAGCAGCTTCCCTGTGGCGGGGAAGTGCAAACGTACACGTTTTCGGCCGAAAACGCGTTTACCGGCGAAAACGCACACCACGGCTCTTTCTGAGAAAAAGCAAGCACGGAGGACGAGAATCGCTTTTGCCCTGCGTAGCGTTCCGGGCAGCGGGTAGAACCAGGCAGAGAATTCCCGGCTAGCAGCTTCCCTGTGGCGGGGAAGTGCAAACGTACACGTTTTCGGCCGAAAACGCGTTTTCCGGCGAAAACGCACACCACGGCTCTTTCTGAGAAAAAGCAAGCACGGAGGACGAGAATCGCTTTTGCCCTGCGTAGTGTTCCGGGCAGCGGGTAGAACCAGGCAGAGAATTCCCGGCTAGCAGCTTCCCTGTGGCGGGGAAGTGCAAACGTACACGTTTTCGGCCGAAAACGCGTTTTCCGGCGAAAACGCACACCACGGCTCTTTCTGAGAAAAAGCAAGCACGGAGGACGAGAATCGCTTTTGCCCTGCGTAGCGTTCCGGGCAGCGGGTAGAACCAGGCAGAGAATTCCCGTCTAGCAGCTTCCCTGTGGCCGGGAAGTGCAAACGTACACGTTTTCGGCCGAAAACGCGTTTTCCGGCGAAAACGCACACCACGGCTCTTTCTGAGAAAAAGCAAGCACGGAGGACGAGAATCGCTTTTGCCCTGCGTAGCGTTCCGGGCAGCGGGTAGAACCAGGCAGAGAATTCCCGGCTAGCAGCTTCCCTGTGGCCGGGAAGTGCAAACGTACACGTTTTCGGCCGAAAACGCGTTTTCCGGCGAAAACGCACACCACGGCTCTTTCTGAGAAAAAGCAAGCACGGAGGACGAGAATCGCTTTTGCCCTGCGTAGCGTTCCGGGCAGCGGGTAGAACCAGGCAGAGAATTCCCGGCTAGCAGCTTCCCTGTGGCGGGGAAGTGCAAACGTACACGTTTTCGGCCGAAAACGGGTTTACCGGCGAAAACGCACACCACGGCTCTTTCTGAGAAAAATCAAGCACGGAGGACGAGAATCGCTTTTGCCCTGCGTAGAGTTCCGGGCAGCGGGTATAACCAGGCAGAGAATTCCCGGCTAGCAGCTTCCCTGTGGCCGGGAAGTGCAAACGTACACGTTTTCGGCCGAAAACGCGTTTACCGGCGAAAACGCACACCACGGCTCTTTCTGAGAAAAAGCAAGCACGGAGGACGAGAATCGCTTTTGCCCTGCGTAGCGTTCCTGGCAGCGGGTAGAACCAGGCAGAGAATTCCCGGCTAGCAGCTTCCCTGTGGCGGGGAAGTGCAAACGTACACGTTTTCGGCCGAAAACGCGTTTTCCGGCGAAAACGCACACCACGGCTCTTTCTGAGAAAAAGCAAGCACGGAGGACGAGAATCGCTTTTGCCCTGCGTAGCGTTCTGAGCAACGGGTAGAAATAGGCAGCGAATTGCCGGCTAGCAGCTTCCCTGTGGCCGGGAAGTGCAAACGTACACGTTTTCGGCCGAAAACGCGTTTTCCGGCGAAAAAGCACACCATGGCTCTTTCTGAGAAAAAGCAAGCACGGAGGACGAGTATCGCTTTTGCCCTGCGTAGCGTTCCTGGCAGCGGGTAGAACCAGGCAGAGAATTCCCGGCTAGCAGCTTCGCTGTGGCGGGGAAGTGCAAACGTACACGTTTTCGGCCGAAAACGCGTTTTCCGGCGAAAACGCACACCACGGCTCTTTCTGAGAAAAAGCAAGCACGGAGGACGAGAATCGCTTTTGCCCTGCGTAGCGTTCCGGGCAGCGGGTAGAACCAGGCAGAGAATTCCCGGCTAGCAGCTTCCCTGTGGCCGGGAAGTGCAAACCTACACGTTTTCGGCCGAAAACGCGTTTTCCGGCGAAAACGCACACCACGGCTCTTTCTGAGAAAAAGCAAGCACGGAGGACGAGAATCGCTTTTGCCCTGCGTAGCGTTCTGAGCAGCGGGTAGAAATAGGCAGCGAATTGCCGGCTAGCAGCTTCCCTGTGGCCGGGAAGTGCAAACGTACACGTTTTCGGCCGAAAACGCGTTTTCCGGCGAAAAAGCACACCATGGCTCTTTCTGAGAAAAAGCAAGCACGGAGGACGAGAATCGCTTTTGCCCTGCGTAGCGTTCCGGGCAGCGGGTAGAACCAGGCAGAGAATTCCCGGCTAGCAGCTTCCCTGTGGCCGGGAAGTGCAAACGTACACGTTTTCGGCCGAAAACGCGTTTTCCGGCGAAAACGCACACCACGGCTCTTTCTGAGAAAAAGCAAGCACGGAGGACGAGAATCGCTTTTGCCCTGCGTAGCGTTCCGGGCAGCGGGTAGAACCAGGCAGAGAATTCCCGGCTAGCAGCTTCCCTGTGGCGGGGAAGTGCAAACGTACACGTTTTCGGCCGAAAACGCGTTTACCGGCGAAAACGCACACCACGGCTCTTTCTGAGAAAAAGCAAGCACGGAGGACGAGAATCGCTTTTGCCCTGCGTAGCGTTCCGGGCAGCGGGTAGAACCAGGCAGAGAATTCCCGTCTAGCAGCTTCCCTGTGGCGGGGAAGTGCAAACGTACACGTTTTCGGCCGAAAACGCGTTTTCCGGCGAAAACGCACACCACGGCTCTTTCTGAGAAAAAGCAAGCACGGAGGACGAGAATCGCTTTTGCCCTGCGTAGCGTTCCGGGCAGCGGGTAGAACCAGGCAGAGAATTCCCGGCTAGCAGCTTCCCTGTGGCCGGGAAGTGCAAACGTACACGTTTTCGGCCGAAAACGCGTTTTCCGGCGAAAACGCACACCACGGCTCTTTCTGAGAAAAAGCAAGCACGGAGGACGAGAATCGCTTTTGCCCTGCGTAGCGTTCCGGGCAGCGGGTAGAACCAGGCAGATAATTCCCGGCTAGCAGCTTCCCTGTGGCGGGGACGTGCAAACGTACACGTTTTCGGCCGAAAACGCGTTTTCCGGCGAAAACGCACAGCACGGCTCTTTCTGAGAAAAAGCAAGCACGGAGGACGAGAATCGCTTTTGCCCTGCGTAGCGTTCCGGGCAGCGGGTAGAACCAGGCAGAGAATTCCCGGCTAGCAGCTTCCCTGTGGGCGGGAAGTGCAAACGTACACGTTTTCGGCCGAAAACGCGTTTTCCGGCGAAAACGCACACCACGGCTCTTTCTGAGAAAAAGCAAGCACGGAGGACGAGAATCGCTTTTGCCCTGCGTAGCGTTCCGGGCAGCGGGTAGAACCAGGCAGAGAATTCCCGGCTAGCAGCTTCCCTGTGGCCGGGAAGTGCAAACGTACACGTTTTCGGCCGAAAACGCGTTTTCCGGCGAAAACGCACACCACGGCTCTTTCTGAGAAAAAGCAAGCACGGAGGACGAGAATCGCTTTTGCCCTGCGTAGCGTTCCGGGCAGCGGGTATAACCAGGCAGAGAATTCCCGGCTAGCAGCTTCCCTGTGGCGGGGAAGTGCAAACGTACACGTTTTCGGCCGAAAACGCGTTTTCTGGCGAAAACGCACACCACGGCTCTTTCTGAGAAAAAGCAAGCACGGAGGACGAGAATCGCTTTTGCCCTGCGTAGCGTTCTGAGCAGCGGGTAGAAATAGGCAGCGAATTGCCGGCTAGCAGCTTCCCTGTGGCCGGGAAGTGCAAACGTACACGTTTTCGGCCGAAAACGCGTTTTCCGGCGAAAAAGCACACCATGGCTCTTTCTGAGAAAAAGCAAGCACGGAGGACGAGAATCGCTTTTGCCCTGCGTAGCGTTCCGGGCAGCGGGTAGAACCAGGCAGAGAATTCCCGGCTAGCAGCTTCCCTGTGGCCGGGAAGTGCAAACGTACACGTTTTCGGCCGAAAACGCGTTTTCCGGCGAAAACGCACACCACGGCTCTTTCTGAGAAAAAGCAAGCACGGAGGACGAGAATCGCTTTTGCCCTGCGTAGCGTTCCGGGCAGCGGGTAGAACCAGGCAGAGAATTCCCGGCTAGCAGCTTCCCTGTGGCGGGGAAGTGCAAACGTACACGTTTTCGGCCGAAAACGCGTTTACCGGCGAAAACGCACACCACGGCTCTTTCTGAGAAAAAGCAAGCACGGAGGACGAGAATCGCTTTTGCCCTGCGTAGCGTTCCGGGCAGCGGGTAGAACCAGGCAGAGAATTCCCGTCTAGCAGCTTCCCTGTGGCGGGGAAGTGCAAACGTACACGTTTTCGGCCGAAAACGCGTTTTCCGGCGAAAACGCACACCACGGCTCTTTCTGAGAAAAAGCAAGCACGGAGGACGAGAATCGCTTTTGCCCTGCGTAGCGTTCCGGGCAGCGGGTAGAACCAGGCAGAGAATTCCCGGCTAGCAGCTTCCCTGTGGCCGGGAAGTGCAAACGTACACGTTTTCGGCCGAAAACGCGTTTTCCGGCGAAAACGCACACCACGGCTCTTTCTGAGAAAAAGCAAGCACGGAGGACGAGAATCGCTTTTGCCCTGCGTAGCGTTCCGGGCAGCGGGTAGAACCAGGCAGATAATTCCCGGCTAGCAGCTTCCCTGTGGCGGGGACGTGCAAACGTACACGTTTTCGGCCGAAAACGCGTTTTCCGGCGAAAACGCACAGCACGGCTCTTTCTGAGAAAAAGCAAGCACGGAGGACGAGAATCGCTTTTGCCCTGCGTAGCGTTCCGGGCAGCGGGTAGAACCAGGCAGAGAATTCCCGGCTAGCAGCTTCCCTGTGGGCGGGAAGTGCAAACGTACACGTTTTCGGCCGAAAACGCGTTTTCCGGCGAAAACGCACACCACGGCTCTTTCTGAGAAAAAGCAAGCACGGAGGACGAGAATCGCTTTTGCCCTGCGTAGCGTTCCGGGCAGCGGGTAGAACCAGGCAGAGAATTCCCGGCTAGCAGCTTCCCTGTGGCCGGGAAGTGCAAACGTACACGTTTTCGGCCGAAAACGCGTTTTCCGGCGAAAACGCACACCACGGCTCTTTCTGAGAAAAAGCAAGCACGGAGGACGAGAATCGCTTTTGCCCTGCGTAGCGTTCCGGGCAGCGGGTATAACCAGGCAGAGAATTCCCGTCTAGCAGCTTCCCTGTGGCGGGGAAGTGCAAACGTACACGTTTTCGGCCGAAAACGCGTTTTCCGGCGAAAACGCACACCACGGCTCTTTCTGAGAAAAAGCAAGCACGGAGGACGAGAATCGCTTTTGCCCTGCGTAGTGTTCCGGGCAGCGGGTAGAACCAGGCAGAGAATTCCCGGCTAGCAGCTTCCCTGTGGCGGGGAAGTGCAAACGTACACGTTTTCGGCCGAAAACGCGTTTTCCGGCGAAAACGCACACCACGGCTCTTTCTGAGAAAAAGCAAGCACGGAGGACGAGAATCGCTTTTGCCCTGCGTAGCGTTCCGGGCAGCGGGTAGAACCAGGCAGAGAATTCCCGGCTAGCAGCTTCCCTGTGGCGGGGAAGTGCAAACGTACACGTTTTCGGCCGAAAACGCGTTTTCCGGCGAAAACGCACACCACGGCTCTTTCTGAGAAAAAGCAAGCACGGAGGACGAGAATCGCTTTTGCCCTGCGTAGCGTTCCGGGCAGCGGGTAGAACCAGGCAGAGAATTCCCGTCTAGCAGGTTCCCTGTGGCGGGGAAGTGCAAACGTACACGTTTTCTGCCGAAAACGCGTTTTCCGGCGAAAACGCACACCACGGCTCTTTCTGAGAAAAAGCAAGCACGGAGGACGAGAATCGCTTTTGCCCTGCGTAGCGTTCCGGGCAGCGGGTAGAACCAGGCAGAGAATTCCCGGCTAGCAGCTTCCCTGTGGCCGGGAAGTGCAAACGTACACGTTTTCGGCCGAAAACTCGTTTTCCCGCGAAAACGCACACCACGGCTCTTTCTGAGAAAAAGCAAGCACGGAGGACGAGAATCGCTTTTGCCCTGCGTACCGTTCTGAGCAGCGGGTAGAAATAGGCAGCGAATTGCCGGCTAGCAGCTTCCCTGTGGCCGGGAAGTGCAAACGTACACGTTTCCTGCCGAAAACTCGTTTTCCGGAGAAAAAGCACACCATGGCTCTTTCTGAGAAAAAGCAAGCACGGAGGACGAGAATCGCTTTTGCCCTGCGTAGCGTTCCGGGCAGCGGGTAGAACCAGGCAGAGAATTCCCGGCTAGCAGCTTCCCTGTGGCGGGGAAGTGCAAACGTACACGTTTTCGGCCGAAAACGCGTTTTCCGGCGAAAACGCACACCACGGCTCTTTCTGAGAAAAAGCAAGCACGGAGGACGAGAATCGCTTTTGCCCTGCGTAGCGTTCTGAACAGCGGGTAGAAATAGGCAGCGAATTGCCGGCTAGCAGCTTCCCTGTGGCCGGGAAGTGCAAACGTACACGTTTTCGGCCGAAAACGCGTTTTCCAGCGAAAAAGCACACCATGGCTCTTTCTGAGAAAAAGCAAGCACGGAGGACGAGAATCGCTTTTGCCCTGCGTAGCGTTCCGGGCAGCGGGTAGAACCAGGCAGAGAATTCCCGGCTAGCAGCTTCCCTGTGGCGGGGAAGTGCAAACGTACACGTTTTCGGCCGAAAACGCGTTTTCCGGCGAAAACGCACACCACGGCTCTTTCTGAGAAAAAGCAAGCACGGAGGACGAGAATCGCTTTTGCCCTGCGTAGCGTTCTGAGCAACGGGTAGAAATAGGCAGCGAATTGCCGGCTAGCAGCTTCCCTGTGGCCGGGAAGTGCAAACGTACACGTTTTCGGCCGAAAACGCGTTTTCCGGCGAAAAAGCACACCATGGCTCTTTCTGAGAAAAAGCAAGCACGGAGGACGAGTATCGCTTTTGCCCTGCGTAGCGTTCCGGGCAGCGGGTAGAACCAGGCAGAGAATTCCCGGCTAGCAGCTTCGCTGTGGCGGGGAAGTGCAAACGTACACGTTTTCGGCCGAAAACGCGTTTTCCGGCGAAAACGCACACCACGGCTCTTTCTGAGAAAAAGCAAGCACGGAGGACGAGAATCGCTTTTGCCCTGCGTAGCGTTCCGGGCAGCGGGTAGAACCAGGCAGAGAATTCCCGGCTAGCAGCTTCCCTGTGGCCGGGAAGTGCAAACCTACACGTTTTCGGCCGAAAACGCGTTTTCCGGCGAAAACGCACACCACGGCTCTTTCTGAGAAAAAGCAAGCACGGAGGACGAGAATCGCTTTTGCCCTGCGTAGCGTTCTGAGCAGCGGGTAGAAATTGGCAGCGAATTGCCGGCTAGCACCTTCCCTGTGGCCGGGAAGCGCAAACGTACACGTTTTCGGCCGAAAACGCGTTTTCCGGCGAAAAAGCACAGCATGGCTCTTTCTGAGAAAAAGCAAGCACGGAGGACGAGAATCGCTTTTGCCCTGCGTAGCGTTCCGGGCAGCGGGTAGAACCAGGTAGAGAATTCCCGGCTAGCAGCTTCCCTGTGGCGGGGAAGTGCAAACGTACACGTTTTCGGCCGAAAACGCGTTTTCCGGCGAAAACGCACACCACGGCTCTTTCTGAGAAAAAGCAAGCACGGAGGACGAGAATCGCTTTTGCCCTGCGTAACGTTCTGAGCAGCGGGTAGAAATAGGCAGCGAATTGCCGGCTAGCAGCTTCCCTGTGGCCGGGAAGTGCAAACGTACACGTTTTCGGCCGAAAACGCGTTTTCCGGCGAAAAAGCACACCATGGCTCTTTCTGAGAAAAAGCAAGCACGGAGGACGAGAATCGCTTTTGCCCTGCGTAGCGTTCCGGGCAGCGGGTAGAACCAGGCAGAGAATTCCCGGCTAGCAGCTTCCCTGTGGCCGGGAAGTGCAAACGTACACGTTTTCGGCCGAAAACGCGTTTTCCCGCGAAAACGCACACCACGGCTCTTTCTGAGAAAAAGCAAGCACGGAGGACGAAAATCGCTTTTGCCCTGCGTAGCGTTCCGGGCAGCGGGTAGAACCAGGCAGAGAATTCCCGGCTAGCAGCTTCCCTGTGGCCGGGAAGTGCAAACGTACACGTTTTCGGCCGAAAACGCGTTTTCCGGCGAAAACGCACACCACGGCTCTTTCTGAGAAAAAGCAAGCACGGAGGACGAGAATCGCTTTTGCCCTGCGTAGCGTTCCGGGCAGCGGGTAGAACCAGGCAGAGAATTCCCGGCTAGCAGCTTCCCTGTGGCCGGGAAGTGCAAACGTACACGTTTTCGGCCGAAAACGCGTTTTCCGGCGAAAACGCACACCACGGCTCTTTCTGAGAAAAAGCAAGCACGGAGGACGAGAATCGCTTTTGCCCTGCGTAGCGTTCCGGGCAGCGGGTAGAACCAGGCAGAGAATTCCCGGCTAGCAGCTTCCCTGTGGCCGGGAAGTGCAAACGTACACGTTTTCGGCCGAAAACGCGTTTTCCGGCGAAAACGCACACCACGGCTCTTTCTGAGAAAAAGCAAGCACGGAGGACGAGAATCGCTTTTGCCCTGCGTAGCGTTCTGAGCAGCGGGTAGAAATAGGCAGCGAATTGCCGGCTAGCAGCTTCCCTGTGGCCGGGAAGTGCAAACGTACACGTTTTCGGCCGAAAACGCGTTTTCCGGCGAAAAAGCACACCATGGTTCTTTCTGAGAAAAAGCAAGCACGGAGGACGAGAATCGCTTTTGCCCTGCGTAGCGTTCCGGGCAGCGGGTAGAACCAGGCAGAGAATTCCCGGCTAGCAGCTTCCCTGTGGCCGGGAAGTGCAAACGTACACGTTTTCGGCCGAAAACGCGTTTTCCGGCGAAAACGCACACCACGGCTCTTTCTGAGAAAAAGCAAGCACGGAGGACGAGAATCGCTTTTGCCCTGCGTAGCGTTCCGGGCAGCGGGTAGAACCAGGCAGAGAATTCCCGGCTAGCAGCTTCCCTGTGGCGGGGAAGTGCAAACGTACACGTTTTCGGCCGAAAACGCGTTTTCCGGCGAAAACGCACACCACGGCTCTTTCTGAGAAAAAGCAAGCACGGAGGACGAGAATCGCTTTTGCCCTGCGTAGCGTTCCGGGCAGCGGGTATAACCAGGCAGAGAATTCCCGGCTAGCAGCTTCCCTGTGGCGGGGAAGTGCAAACGTACACGTTTTCGGCCGAAAACGCGTTTTCTGGCGAAAACGCACACCACGGCTCTTTCTGAGAAAAAGCAAGCACGGAGGACGAGAATCGCTTTTGCCCTGCGTAGTGTTCCGGGCAGCGGGTAGAACCAGGCAGAGAATTCCCGGCTAGCAGCTTCCCTGTGGCGGGGAAGTGCAAACGTACACGTTTTCGGCCGAAAACCCGTTTTCCGGCGAAAACGCACACCACGGCTCTTTCTGAGAAAAAGCAAGCACGGAGGACGAGAATCGCTTTTGCCCTGCGTAGCGTTCCGGGCAGCGGGTAGAACCAGGCAGAGAATTCCCGGCTAGCAGCTTCCCTGTGGCCGGGAAGTGCAAACGTACACGTTTTCGGCCGAAAACGCGTTTTCCGGCGAAAACGCACACCACGGCTCTTTCTGAGAAAAAGCAAGCACGGAGGACGAGAATCGCTTTTGCCCTGCGTAGCGTTCCGGGCAGCGGGTAGAACCAGGCAGAGAATTCCCGGCTAGCAGCTTCCCTGTGGCCGGGAAGTGCAAACGTACACGTTTTCGGCCGAAAACGCGTTTTCCGGCGAAAACGCACACCACGGCTCTTTCTGAGAAAAAGCAAGCACGGAGGACGAGAATCGCTTTTGCCCTGCGTAGCGTTCCGGGCAGCGGGTAGAACCAGGCAGAGAATTCCCGGCTAGCAGCTTCCCTGTGGCGGGGAAGTGCAAACGTACACGTTTTCGGCCGAAAACGCGTTTTCCGGCGAAAACGAACACCACGGCTCTTTCTGAGAAAAAGCAAGCACGGAGGACGAGAATCGCTTTTGCCCTGCGTAGCGTTCCGGGCAGCGGGTAGAACCAGGCAGAGAATTCCCGGCTAGCAGCTTCCCTGTGGCGGGGAAGTGCAAACGTACACGTTTTCGGCCGAAAACGCGTTTTCCGGCGAAAACGCACACCACGGCTCTTTCTGAGAAAAAGCAAGCACGGAGGACGAGAATCGCTTTTGCCCTGCGTAGCGTTCTGAGCAGCGGGTAGAAATAGGCAGCGAATTGCCGGCTAGCAGCTTCCCTGTGGTCGGGAAGTGCAAACGTACTTGTTTTCGGCCGAAAACGCGTTTTCCGGCGAAAAAGCACACCATGGCTCTTTCTGAGAAAAAGCAAGCACGGAGGACGAGAATCGCTTTTGCCCTGCGTAGCGTTCCGGGCAGCGGGTAGAACCAGGTAGAGAATTCCCGGCTAGCAGCTTCCCTGTGGCCGGGAAGTGCAAACGTACACGTTTTCGGCCGAAAACGCGTTTTCCGGCGAAAACGCACACCACGGCTCTTTCTGAGAAAAAGCAAGCACGGAGGACGAGAATCGCTTTTGCCCTGCGTAGCGTTCCGGGCAGCGGGTAGAACCAGGCAGAGAATTCCCGGCTAGCAGCTTCCCTGTGGCGGGGAAGTGCAAACGTACACGTTTTCGGCCGAAAACGGGTTTACCGGCGAAAACGCACACCACGGCTCTTTCTGAGAAAAATCAAGCACGGAGGACGAGAATCGCTTTTGCCCTGCGTAGCGTTCCGGGCAGCGGGTATAACCAGGCAGAGAATTCCCGGCTAGCAGCTTCCCTGTGGCGGGGAAGTGCAAACGTACACGTTTTCGGCCGAAAACGCGTTTACCGGCGAAAACGCACACCACGGCTCTTTCTGAGAAAAAGCAAGCACGGAGGACGAGAATCGCTTTTGCCCTGCGTAGCGTTCCTGGCAGCGGGTAGAACCAGGCAGAGAATTCCCGGCTAGCAGCTTCCCTGTGGCGGGGAAGTGCAAACGTACACGTTTTCGGCCGAAAACGCGTTTTCTGGAGAAAACGCACACCACGGCTCTTTCTGAGAAAAAGCAAGCACGGAGGACGAGAATCGCTTTTGCCCTGCGTAGAGTTCCGGGCAGCGGGTAGAACCAGGCAGAGAATTCCCGGCTAGCAGCTTCCCTGTGGCCGGGAAGTGCAAACGTACACGTTTTCGGCCGAAAACGCGTTTTCCGGCGAAAACGCACACCACGGCTCTTTCTGAGAAAAAGCAAGCACGGAGGACGAGAATCGCTTTTGCCCTGCGTAGCGTTCCGGGCAGCGGGTAGAACCAGGCAGAGAATTCCCGGCTAGCAGCTTCCCTGTGGCCGGGAAGTGCAAACGTACAGGTTTTCGGCCGAAAACGCGTGTTCCCGCGAGAACTCACACCACGGCTCTTTCTGAGAAAAAGCAAGCACGGAGGACGAGAATCGCTTTTGCCCTGCGTAGCGTTCCGGGCAGCGGGTAGAACCAGGCAGAGAATTCCCGGCTAGCAGCTTGCCTGTGGCCGGGAAGTGCAAACGTACACGTTTTCGCCGAAAACACGTTTTCCGGCGAAAACGCACACCACGGCTCTTTCTGAGAAAAAGCAAGCACGGAGGACGAGAATCGCTTTTGCCCTGCGTAGCGTTCCGGGCAGCGGGTAGAACCAGGCAGAGAATTCCCGGCTAGCAGCTTCCCTGTGGCCGGGAAGTGCAAACGTACACGTTTTCGGCCGAAAACGCGTTTACCGGCGAAAACGCACACCACGGCTCTTTCTGAGAAAAAGCAAGCACGGAGGACGAGAATCGCTTTTGCCCTGCGTAGCGTTCCGGGCAGCGGGTAGAACCAGGCAGAGAATTCCCGGCTAGCAGCTTCCCTGTGGCCGGGAAGTGCAAACCTACACGTTTTCGGCCGAAAACGCGTTTTCCGGCGAAAACGCACACCACGGCTCTTTCTGAGAAAAAGCAAGCACGGAGGACGAGAATCGCTTTTGCCCTGCGTAGCGTTCTGAGCAGCGGGTAGAAATTGGCAGCGAATTGCCGGCTAGCAGCTTCCCTGTGGCCGGGAAGTGCAAACGTACACGTTTTCGGCCGAAAACGCGTTTTCCGGCGAAAAAGCACACCATGGCTCTTTCTGAGAAAAAGCAAGCACGGAGGACGAGAATCGCTTTTGCCCTGCGTAGCGTTCCGGGCAGCGGGTAGAAACAGGTAGAGAATTCCCGGCTAGCAGCTTCCCTGTGGCGGGGAAGTGCAAACGTACACGTTTTCGGCCGAAAACGCGTTTTCCGGCGAAAACGCACACCACGGCTCTTTCTGAGAAAAAGCAAGCACGGAGGACGAGAATCGCTTTTGCCCTGCGTAACGTTCTGAGCAGCGGGTAGAAATAGGCAGCGAATTGCCGGCTAGCAGCTTCCCTGTGGCCGGGAAGTGCAAACGTACACGTTTTCGGCCGAAAACGCGTTTTCCGGCGAAAACGCACACCACGGCTCTTTCTGAGAAAAAGCAAGCACGGAGGACGAGAATCGCTTTTGCCCTGCGTAGCGTTCCGGGCAGCGGGTAGAACCAGGCAGAGAATTCCCGGCTAGCAGCTTCCCTGTGGCCGGGAAGTGCAAACGTACACGTTTTCGGCCGAAAACGCGTTTTCCGGCGAAAACGCACACCACGGCTCTTTCTGAGAAAAAGCAAGCACGGAGGACGAAAATCGCTTTTGCCCTGCGTAGCGTTCCGGGCAGCGGGTAGAACCAGGCAGAGAATTCCCGGCTAGCAGCTTCCCTGTGGCCGGGAAGTGCAAACGTACACGTTTTCGGCCGAAAACGCGTTTTCCGGCGAAAACGCACACCACGGCTCTTTCTGAGAAAAAGCAAGCACGGAGGACGAGAATCGCTTTTGCCCTGCGTAGCGTTCCGGGCAGCGGGTAGAACCAGGCAGAGAATTCCCGGCTAGCAGCTTCCCTGTGGCCGGGAAGTGCAAACGTACACGTTTTCGGCCGAAAACGCGTTTTCCGGCGAAAACGCACACCACGGCTCTTTCTGAGAAAAAGCAAGCACGGAGGACGAGAATCGCTTTTGCCCTGCGTAGCGTTCCGGGCAGCGGGTAGAACCAGGCAGAGAATTCCCGGCTAGCAGCTTCCCTGTGGCCGGGAAGTGCAAACGTACACGTTTTCGGCCGAAAACGCGTTTTCCGGCGAAAACGCACACCACGGCTCTTTCTGAGAAAAAGCAAGCACGGAGGACGAGAATCGCTTTTGCCCTGCGTAGCGTTCTGAGCAGCGGGTAGAAATACGCAGCGAATTGCCGGCTAGCAGCTTCCCTGTGGCCGGGAAGTGCAAACGTACACGTTTTCGGCCGAAAACGCGTTTTCCGGCGAAAAAGCACACCATGGCTCTTTCTGAGAAAAAGCAAGCACGGAGGACGAGAATCGCTTTTGCCCTGCGTAGCGTTCCGGGCAGCGGGTAGAACCAGGCAGAGAATTCCCGGCTAGCAGCTTCCCTGTGGCCGGGAAGTGCAAACGTACACGTTTTCGGCCGAAAACGCGTTTTCCGGCGAAAACGCACACCACGGCTCTTTCTGAGAAAAAGTAAGCACGGAGGACGAGAATCGCTTTTGCCCTGCGTAGCGTTCCGGGCAGCGGGTAGAACCAGGCAGAGAATTCCCGGCTAGCAGCTTCCCTGTGGCGGGGAAGTGCAAACGTACACGTTTTCGGCCGAAAACGCGTTTTCTGGCGAAAACGCACACCACGGCTCTTTCTGAGAAAAAGCAAGCACGGAGGACGAGAATCGCTTTTGCCCTGCGTAGTGTTCCGGGCAGCGGGTAGAACCAGGCAGAGAATTCCCGGCTAGCAGCTTCCCTGTGGCGGGGAAGTGCAAACGTACACGTTTTCGGCCGAAAACGCGTTTTCCGGCGAAAACGCACACCACGGCTCTTTCTGAGAAAAAGCAAGCACGGAGGACGAGAATCGCTTTTGCCCTGCGTAGCGTTCCGGGCAGCGGGTAGAACCAGGCAGAGAATTCCCGGCTAGCAGCTTCCCTGTGGCGGGGAAGTGCAAACGTACACGTTTTCGGCCGAAAACGCGTTTTCCGGCGAAAACGCACACCACGGCTCTTTCTGAGAAAAAGCAAGCACGGAGGACGAGAATCGCTTTTGCCCTGCGTAGCGTTCCGGGCAGCGGGTAGAACCAGGCAGAGAATTCCCGGCTAGCAGCTTCCCTGTGGCCGGGAAGTGCAAACGTACACGTTTTCGGCCGAAAACGCGTTTTCCGGCGAAAACGCACACCACGGCTCTTTCTGAGAAAAAGCAAGCACGGAGGACGAGAATCGCTTTTGCCCTGCGTAGCGTTCCGGGCAGCGGGTAGAACCAGGCAGAGAATTCCCGGCTAGCAGCTTCCCTGTGGCGGGGAAGTGCAAACGTACACGTTTTCGGCCGAAAACGCGTTTTCCGGCGAAAACGCACACCACGGCTCTTTCTGAGAAAAAGCAAGCACGGAGGACGAGAATCGCTTTTGCCCTGCGTAACGTTCTGAGCAGCGGGTAGAAATAGGCAGCGAATTGCCGGCTAGCAGCTTCCCTGTGGCCGGGAAGTGCAAACGTACACGTTTTCGGCCGAAAACGCGTTTTCCGGCGAAAACGCACACCACGGCTCTTTCTGAGAAAAAGCAAGCACGGAGGACGAGAATCGCTTTTGCCCTGCGTAGCGTTCCGGGCAGCGGGTAGAACCAGGCAGAGAATTCCCGGCTAGCAGCTTCCCTGTGGCCGGGAAGTGCAAACGTACACGTTTTCGGCCGAAAACGCGTTTTCCGGCGAAAACGCACACCACGGCTCTTTCTGAGAAAAAGCAAGCACGGAGGACGAAAATCGCTTTTGCCCTGCGTAGCGTTCCGGGCAGCGGGTAGAACCAGGCAGAGAATTCCCGGCTAGCAGCTTCCCTGTGGCCGGGAAGTGCAAACGTACACGTTTTCGGCCGAAAACGCGTTTTCCGGCGAAAACGCACACCACGGCTCTTTCTGAGAAAAAGCAAGCACGGAGGACGAGAATCGCTTTTGCCCTGCGTAGCGTTCCGGGCAGCGGGTAGAACCAGGCAGAGAATTCCCGGCTAGCAGCTTCCCTGTGGCCGGGAAGTGCAAACGTACACGTTTTCGGCCGAAAACGCGTTTTCCGGCGAAAACGCACACCACGGCTCTTTCTGAGAAAAAGCAAGCACGGAGGACGAGAATCGCTTTTGCCCTGCGTAGCGTTCCGGGCAGCGGGTAGAACCAGGCAGAGAATTCCCGGCTAGCAGCTTCCCTGTGGCCGGGAAGTGCAAACGTACACGTTTTCGGCCGAAAACGCGTTTTCCGGCGAAAACGCACACCACGGCTCTTTCTGAGAAAAAGCAAGCACGGAGGACGAGAATCGCTTTTGCCCTGCGTAGCGTTCTGAGCAGCGGGTAGAAATAGGCAGCGAATTGCCGGCTAGCAGCTTCCCTGTGGCCGGGAAGTGCAAACGTACACGTTTTCGGCCGAAAACGCGTTTTCCGGCGAAAAAGCACACCATGGCTCTTTCTGAGAAAAAGCAAGCACGGAGGACGAGAATCGCTTTTGCCCTGCGTAGCGTTCCGGGCAGCGGGTAGAACCAGGCAGAGAATTCCCGGCTAGCAGCTTCCCTGTGGCCGGGAAGTGCAAACGTACACGTTTTCGGCCGAAAACGCGTTTTCCGGCGAAAACGCACACCACGGCTCTTTCTGAGAAAAAGTAAGCACGGAGGACGAGAATCGCTTTTGCCCTGCGTAGCGTTCCGGGCAGCGGGTAGAACCAGGCAGAGAATTCCCGGCTAGCAGCTTCCCTGTGGCGGGGAAGTGCAAACGTACACGTTTTCGGCCGAAAACGCGTTTTCTGGCGAAAACGCACACCACGGCTCTTTCTGAGAAAAAGCAAGCACGGAGGACGAGAATCGCTTTTGCCCTGCGTAGTGTTCCGGGCAGCGGGTAGAACCAGGCAGAGAATTCCCGGCTAGCAGCTTCCCTGTGGCGGGGAAGTGCAAACGTACACGTTTTCGGCCGAAAACGCGTTTTCCGTCGAAAACGCACACCACGGCTCTTTCTGAGAAAAAGCAAGCACGGAGGACGAGAATCGCTTTTGCCCTGCGTAGCGTTCCGGGCAGCGGGTAGAACCAGGCAGAGAATTCCCGGCTAGCAGCTTCCCTGTGGCGGGGAAGTGCAAACGTACACGTTTTCGGCCGAAAACGCGTTTTCCGGCGAAAACGCACACCACGGCTCTTTCTGAGAAAAAGCAAGCACGGAGGACGAGAATCGCTTTTGCCCTGCGTAGCGTTCCGGGCAGCGGGTAGAACCAGGCAGAGAATTCCCGGCTAGCAGCTTCCCTGTGGCCGGGAAGTGCAAACGTACACGTTTTCGGCCGAAAACGCGTTTTCCGGCGAAAACGCACACCACGGCTCTTTCTGAGAAAAAGCAAGCACGGAGGACGAGAATCGCTTTTGCCCTGCGTAGCGTTCCGGGCAGCGGGTAGAACCAGGCAGAGAATTCCCGGCTAGCAGCTTCCCTGTGGCGGGGAAGTGCAAACGTACACGTTTTCGGCCGAAAACCCGTTTTCCGGCGAAAACGCACAGCACGGCTCTTTCTGAGAAAAAGCAAGCACGGAGGACGAGAATCGCTTTTGCCCTGCGTAGCGTTCCGGGCAGCGGGTAGAACCAGGCAGAGAATTCCCGGCTAGCAGCTTCCCTGTGGCGGGGAAGTGCAAACGTACACGTTTTCGGCCGAAAACCCGTTTTCCGGCGAAAACGCAGACCACGGCTCTTTCTGAGAAAAAGCAAGCACGGAGGACGAGAATCGCTTTTGCCCTGCGTAGCGTTCTGAGCAGCGGGTAGAAATAGGCAGCGAATTGCCGGCTAGCAGCTTCCCTGTGGTCGGGAAGTGCAAACGTACTTGTTTTCGGCCGAAAACGCGTTTTCCGGCGAAAAAGCACACCATGGCTCTTTCTGAGAAAAAGCAAGCACGGAGGACGAGAATCGCTTTTGCCCTGCGTAGCGTTCCGGGCAGCGGGTAGAACCAGGTAGAGAATTCCCGGCTAGCAGCTTCCCTGTGGCCGGGAAGTGCAAACGTACACGTTTTCGGCCGAAAACGCGTTTTCCGGCGAAAACGCACACCACGGCTCTTTCTGAGAAAAAGCAAGCACGGAGGACGAGAATCGCTTTTGCCCTGCGTAGCGTTCCGGGCAGCGGGTAGAACCAGGCAGAGAATTCCCGGCTAGCAGCTTCCCTGTGGCGGGGAAGTGCAAACGTACACGTTTTCGGCCGAAAACGGGTTTACCGGCGAAAACGCACACCACGGCTCTTTCTGAGAAAAATCAAGCACGGAGGACGAGAATCGCTTTTGCCCTGCGTAGCGTTCCGGGCAGCGGGTATAACCAGGCAGAGAATTCCCGGCTAGCAGCTTCCCTGTGGCGGGGAAGTGCAAACGTACACGTTTTCGGCCGAAAACGCGTTTACCGGCGAAAACGCACACCACGGCTCTTTCTGAGAAAAAGCAAGCACGGAGGACGAGAATCGCTTTTGCCCTGCGTAGCGTTCCGGGCAGCGGGTAGAACCAGGCAGAGAATTCCCGGCTAGCAGCTTCCCTGTGGCGGGGAAGTGCAAACGTACACGTTTTCGGCCGAAAACGCGTTTTCTGGAGAAAACGCACACCACGGCTCTTTCTGAGAAAAAGCAAGCACGGAGGACGAGAATCGCTTTTGCCCTGCGTAGAGTTCCGGGCAGCGGGTAGAACCAGGCAGAGAATTCCCGGCTAGCAGCTTCCCTGTGGCCGGGAAGTGCAAACGTACACGTTTTCGGCCGAAAACGCGTTTTCCGGCGAAAACGCACACCACGGCTCTTTCTGAGAAAAAGCAAGCACGGAGGACGAGAATCGCTTTTGCCCTGCGTAGCGTTCCGGGCAGCGGGTAGAACCAGGCAGAGAATTCCCGGCTAGCAGCTTCCCTGTGGCCGGGAAGTGCAAACGTACAGGTTTTCGGCCGAAAACGCGTGTTCCCGCGAGAACTCACACCACGGCTCTTTCTGAGAAAAAGCAAGCACGGAGGACGAGAATCGCTTTTGCCCTGCGTAGCGTTCCGGGCAGCGGGTAGAACCAGGCAGAGAATTCCCGGCTAGCAGCTTGCCTGTGGCCGGGAAGTGCAAACGTACACGTTTTCGCCGAAAACACGTTTTCCGGCGAAAACGCACACCACGGCTCTTTCTGAGAAAAAGCAAGCACGGAGGACGAGAATCGCTTTTGCCCTGCGTAGCGTTCCGGGCAGCGGGTAGAACCAGGCAGAGAATTCCCGGCTAGCAGCTTCCCTGTGGCCGGGAAGTGCAAACGTACACGTTTTCGGCCGAAAACGCGTTTACCGGCGAAAACGCACACCACGGCTCTTTCTGAGAAAAAGCAAGCACGGAGGACGAGAATCGCTTTTGCCCTGCGTAGCGTTCCGGGCAGCGGGTAGAACCAGGCAGAGAATTCCCGTCTAGCAGCTTCCCTGTGGCGGGGAAGTGCAAACGTACACGTTTTCGGCCGAAAACGCGTTTTCCGGCGAAAACGAACACCACGGCTCTTTCTGGGAAAAAGCAAGCACGGAGGACGAGAATCGCTTTTGCCCTGCGTAGCGTTCCGGGCAGCGGGTAGAACCAGGCAGAGAATTCCCGGCTAGCAGCTTCCCTGTGGCCGGGAAGTGCAAACGTACACGTTTTCGGCCGAAAACGCGTTTTCCGGCGAAAACGCACACCACGGCTCTTTCTGAGAAAAAGCAAGCACGGAGGACGAGAATCGCTTTTGCCCTGCGTAGCGTTCCGGGCAGCGGGTAGAACCAGGCAGAGAATTCCCGGCTAGCAGCTTCCCTGTGGCCGGGAAGTGCAAACGTACACGTTTTCGGCCGAAAACTCGTTTTCCCGCGAAAACGCACACCACGGCTCTTTCTGAGAAAAAGCAAGCACGGAGGACGAGAATCGCTTTTGCCCTGCGTAGCGTTCTGAGCAGCGGGTAGAAATAGGCAGCGAATTGCCGGCTAGCAGCTTCCCTGTGGCCGGGAAGTGCAAACGTACACGTTTCATGCCGAAAACGCGTTTTCCGGAGAAAAAGCACACCATGGCTCTTTCTGAGAAAAAGCAAGCACGGAGGACGAGAATCGCTTTTGCCCTGCGTAGCGTTCCGGGCAGCGGGTAGAACCAGGCAGAGAATTCCCGTCTAGCAGCTTCCCTGTGGCGGGGAAGTGCAAACGTACACGTTTTCGGCCGAAAACGCGTTTTCCGGCGAAAACGCACACCACGGCTCTTTCTGAGAAAAAGCAAGCACGGAGGACGAGAATCGCTTTTGCCCTGCGTAGCGTTCTGAACAGCGGGTAGAAATAGGCAGCGAATTGCCGGCTAGCAGCTTCCCTGTGGCCGGGAAGTGCAAACGTACACGTTTTCGGCCGAAAACGCGTTTTCCAGCGAAAAAGCACACCATGGCTCTTTCTGAGAAAAAGCAAGCACGGAGGACGAGAATCGCTTTTGCCCTGCGTAGCGTTCCGGGCAGCGGGTAGAACCAGGCAGAGAATTCCCGGCTAGCAGCTTCCCTGTGGCCGGGAAGTGCAAACGTACACGTTTTCGGCCGAAAACGCGTTTTCCGGCGAAAACGCACACCACGGCTCTTTCTGAGAAAAAGCAAGCACGGAGGACGAGAATCGCTTTTGCCCTGCGTAGCGTTCCGGGCAGCGGGTATAACCAGGCAGAGAATTCCCGGCTAGCAGCTTCCCTGTGGCGGGGAAGTGCAAACGTACACGTTTTAGGCCGAAAACGCGTTTTCTGGCGAAAACGCACACCACGGCTCTTTCTGAGAAAAAGCAAGCACGGAGGACGAGAATCGCTTTTGCCCTGCGTAGTGTTCCGGGCAGCGGGTAGAACCAGGGAGAGAATTCCGGGCTAGCAGCTTCCCTGTGGCCGGGAAGTGCAAACGTACACGTTTTCGGCCGAAAACACGTTTTCCGGCGAAAACGCACACCACGGCTCTTTCTGAGAAAAAGCAAGCACGGAGGACGAGAATCGCTTTTGCCCTGCGTAGTGTTCCGGGCAGCGGGTAGAACCAGGCAGAGAATTCCCGTCTAGCAGCTTCCCTGTGGCCGGGAAGTGCAAACGTACACGTTTTCGGCCGAAAACGCGTTTTCCGGCGAAAACGCACACCACGGCTCTTTCTGAGAAAAAGCAAGCACGGAGGACGAGAATCGCTTTTGCCCTGCGTAGCGTTCTGAGCAGCGGGTAGAACCAGGCAGAGAATTCCCGGCTAGCAGCTTCCCTGTGGCCGGGAAGTGCAAACGTACACGTTTTCGGCCGAAAACGCGTTTTCCGGCGAAAACGCACACCACGGCTCTTTCTGAGAAAAAGCAAGCACGGAGGACGAGAATCGCTTTTGCCCTGCGTACCGTTCCGGGCAGCGGGTAGAACCAGGCAGAGAATTCCCGGCTAGCAGCTTCCCTGTGGCCGGGAAGTGCAAACGTACACGTTTTCGGCCGAAAACGCGTTTTCCCGCGAAAACGCACACCACGGCTCTTTCTGAGAAAAAGCAAGCACGGAGGACGAGAATCGCTTTTGCCCTGCGTAGCGTTCCGGGCAGCGGGTAGAACCAGGCAGCGAATTGCCGGCTAGCAGCTTCCCTGTGGCCGGGAAGTGCAAACGTACACGTTTTCGGCCGAAAACGCGTTTTCCGGCGAAAACGAACACCACGGCTCTTTCTGAGAAAAAGCAAGCACGGAGGACGAGAATCGCTTTTGCCCTGCTTAGCGTTCCGGGCAGCGGGTAGAACCAGGCAGAGAATTCCCGGCTAGCAGCTTCCCTGTGGCCGGGAAGTGCAAACCTACACGTTTTCGGCCGAAAACGCGTTTTCCGGCGAAAACGCACACCACGGCTCTTTCTGAGAAAAAGCAAGCACGGAGGACGAGAATCGCTTTTGCCCTGCGTAGCGTTCTGAGCAGCGGGTAGAAATTGGCAGCGAATTGCCGGCTAGCAGCTTCCCTGTGGCCGGGAAGTGCAAACGTACACGTTTTCGGCCGAAAACGCGTTTTCCGGCGAAAAAGCACACCATGGCTCTTTCTGAGAAAAAGCAAGCACGGAGGACGAGAATCGCTTTTGCCCTGCGTAGCGTTCCGGGCAGCGGGTAGAACCAGGTAGAGAATTCCCGGCTAGCAGCTTCCCTGTGGCGGGGAAGTGCAAACGTACACGTTTTCGGCCGAAAACGCGTTTTCCGGCGAAAACGCACACCACGGCTCTTTCTGAGAAAAAGCAAGCACGGAGGACTAGAATCGCTTTTGCCCTGCGTAACGTTCTGAGCAGCGGGTAGAAATAGGCAGCGAATTGCCGGCTAGCAGCTTCCCTGTGGCCGGGAAGTGCAAACGTACAGGTTTTCGGCCGAAAACGCGTTTTCCGGCGAAAAAGCACACCATGGCTCTTTCTGAGAAAAAGCAAGCACGGAGGACGAGAATCGCTTTTGCCCTGCGTAGCGTTCCGGGCAGCGGGTAGAACCAGGCAGAGAATTCCCGGCTAGCAGCTTCCCTGTGGCCGGGAAGTGCAAACGTACACGTTTTCGGCCGAAAACGCGTTTTCCGGCGAAAAAGCACGCCATGGCTCTTTCTGAGAAAAAGCAAGCACGGAGGACGAGAATCGCTTTTGCCCTGCGTAGCGTTCCGGGCAGCGGGTAGAACCAGGCAGAGAATTCCCGTCTAGCAGCTTCCCTGTGGCGGGGAAGTGCAAACGTACACGTTTTCGGCCGAAAACGCGTTTTCCGGCGAAAACGCACACCACGGCTCTTTCTGAGAAAAAGCAAGCACGGAGGACGAGAATCGCTTTTGCCCTGCGTAGCGTTCCGGGCAGCGGGTAGAACCAGGCAGAGAATTCCCGGCTAGCAGCTTCCCTGTGGCCGGGAAGTGCAAACGTACACGTTTTCGGCCGAAAACGCGTTTTCTGGCGAAAACGCACACCACGGCTCTTTCTGAGAAAAAGCAAGCACGGAGGACGAGAATCGCTTTTGCCCTGCGTAGTGTTCCGGGCAGCGGGTAGAACCAGGCAGCGAATTGCCGGCTAGCAGCTTCCCTGTGGCCGGGAAGTGCAAACGTACACGTTTTCGGACGAAAACGCGTTTTCCGGCGAAAACGCACACCACGGCTCTTTCTGAGAAAAAGCAAGCACGGAGGACGAGAATCGCTTTTGCCCTGCGTAGCGTTCTGAGCAGCGGGTAGAAATAGGCAGCGAATTCCCGGCTAGCAGCTTCCCTGTGGCCGGGAAGTGCAAACGTACACGTTTTCGGCCGAAAACGCGTTTTCCGGCGAAAAAGCACACCATGGCTCTTTCTGAGAAAAAGCAAGCACGGAGGACGAGAATCGCTTTTGCCCTGCGTAGCGTTCCGGGCAGCGGGTAGAACCAGGCAGAGAATTCCCGGCTAGCAGCTTCCCTGTGGCCGGGAAGTGCAAACGTACACGTTTTCGGCCGAAAACGCGTTTTCCGGCGAAAAAGCACACCATGGCTCTTTCTGAGAAAAAGCAAGCACGGAGGACGAGAATCGCTTTTGCCCTGCGTAGCGTTCCGGGCAGCGGGTAGAACCAGGCAGAGAATTCCCGTCTAGCAGCTTCCCTGTGGCGGGGAAGTGCAAACGTACACGTTTTCGGCCGAAAACGCGTTTTCCGGCGAAAACGCACACCACGGCTCTTTCTGAGAAAAAGCAAGCACGGAGGACGAGAATCGCTTTTGCCCTGCGTAGCGTTCCGGGCAGCGGGTAGAACCAGGCAGAGAATTCCCGGCTAGCAGCTTCCCTGTGGCCGGGAAGTGCAAACGTACACGTTTTTGGCCGAAAACGCGTTTTTTGGCGAAAACGCACACCACGGCTCTTTCTGAGAAAAAGCAAGCACGGAGGACGAGAATCGCTTTTGCCCTGCGTAGTGTTCCGGGCAGCGGGTAGAACCAGGCAGAGAATTCCCGGCTAGCAGCTTCCCTGTGGCCGGGAAGTGCAAACGTACACGTTTTCGGCCGAAAACGCGTTTTCCGGCGAAAACGCACACCACGGCTCTTTCTGAGAAAAAGCAAGCACGGAGGACGAGAATCGCTTTTGCCCTGCGTAGCGTTCCGGGCAGCGGGTAGAAATAGGCAGCGAATTGCCGGCTAGCAGCTTCCCTGTGGCCGGGAAGTGCAAACGTACACGTTTCCGGCCGAAAACGCGTTTTCCGGAGAAAAAGCACACCATGGCTCTTTCTGAGAAAAAGCAAGCACGGAGGACGAGAATCGCTTTTGCCCTGCGTAGCGTTCCGGGCAGCGGGTAGAACCAGGCAGAGAATTCCCGGCTAGCAGCTTCCCTGTGGCCGGGAAGTGCAAACGTACACGTTTTCGGCCGAAAACGCGTTTTCCGGCGAAAACGCACACCACGGCTCTTTCTTAGAAAAAGCAAGCACGGAGGACGAGAATCGCTTTTGCCCTGCGTAACGTTCTGAGCAGCGGGTAGAAAAAGGTAGCGAATTGCCGGCTAGCAGCTTCCCTGTGGCCGGGAAGTGCAAACGTACACGTTTTCGGCCGAAAACGCGTTTTCCGGCGAAAACGCACACCACGGCTCTTTCTGAGAAAAAGCAAGCACGGAGGACGAGAATCGCTTTTGCCGTGCGTAGCGTTCCGGGCAGCGGGTAGAACCAGGCAGAGAATTCCCGGCTAGCAGCTTCCCTGTGGCCGGGAAGTGCAAACGTACACGTTTTCGGCCGAAAAAGCGTTTTCCGGCGAAAACGCACACCACGGCTCTTTCTGAGAAAAAGCAAGCACGGAGGACGAGAATCGCTTTTGCCCTGCGTAGCGTTCCGGGCAGCGGGTAGAACCAGGCAGAGAATTCCCGGCTAGCAGCTTCCCTGTGGCCGGGAAGTGCAAACGTACACGTTTTCGGCCGAAAACGCGTTTTCCGGCGAAAAAGCACACCATGGCTCTTTCTGAGAAAAAGCAAGCACGGAGGACGAGAATCGCTTTTGCCCTGCGTAGCGTTCCGGGCAGCGGGTAGAACCAGGCAGAGAATTCCCGGCTAGCAGCTTCCCTGTGGCCGGGAAGTGCAAACGTACACGTTTTCGGCCGAAAACGCGTTTTCCGGCGAAAACGCACACCACGGCTCTTTCTGAGAAAAAGCAAGCACGGAGGACGAGAATCGCTTTTGCCCTGCGTAGCGTTCCGGGCAGCGGGTAGAACCAGGCAGAGAATTCCCGTCTAGCAGCTTCCCTGTGGCCGGGAAGTGCAAACGTACACGTTTCCGGCCGAAAACGCGTTTTCCGGAGAAAAAGCACACCATGGCTCTTTCTGAGAAAAAGCAAGCACGGAGGACGAGAATCGCTTTTGCCCTGCGTAGCGTTCCGGGCAGCGGGTAGAACCAGGTAGAGAATTCCCGGCTAGCAGCTTCCCTGTGGCCGGGAAGTGCAAACGTACACGTTTTCGGCCGAAAACGCGTTTTCCGGCGAAAACGCACACCACGGCTCTTTCTTAGAAAAAGCAAGCACGGAGGACGAGAATCGCTTTTGCCCTGCGTAACGTTCTGAGCAGCGGGTAGAAAAAGGTAGCGAATTGCCGGCTAGCAGCTTCCCTGTGGCCGGGAAGTGCAAACGTACACGTTTTCGGCCGAAAACGCGTTTTCCGGCGAAAACGCACACCACGGCTCTTTCTGAGAAAAAGCAAGCACGGAGGACGAGAATCGCTTTTGCCGTGCGTAGCGTTCCGGGCAGCGGGTAGAACCAGGCAGAGAATTCCCGGCTAGCAGCTTCCCTGTGGCCGGGAAGTGCAAACGTACACGTTTTCGGCCGAAAAAGCGTTTTCCGGCGAAAACGCACACCACGGCTCTTTCTGAGAAAAAGCAAGCACGGAGGACGAGAATCGCTTTTGCCCTGCGTAGCGTTCCGGGCAGCGGGTAGAACCAGGCAGAGAATTCCCGGCTAGCAGCTTCCCTGTGGCCGGGAAGTGCAAACGTACACGTTTTCGGCCGAAAACGCGTTTTCCGGCGAAAAAGCACACCATGGCTCTTTCTGAGAAAAAGCAAGCACGGAGGACGAGAATCGCTTTTGCCCTGCGTAGCGTTCCGGGCAGCGGGTAGAACCAGGCAGAGAATTCCCGGCTAGCAGCTTCCCTGTGGCCGGGAAGTGCAAACGTACACGTTTTCGGCCGAAAACGCGTTTTCCGGCGAAAACGCACACCACGGCTCTTTCTGAGAAAAAGCAAGCACGGAGGACGAGAATCGCTTTTGCCCTGCGTAGCGTTCCGGGCAGCGGGTAGAACCAGGCAGAGAATTCCCGTCTAGCAGCTTCCCTGTGGCCGGGAAGTGCAAACGTACACGTTTTCGGCTGAAAACGCGTTTTCTGGCGAAAACGCACACCACGGCTCTTTCTGAGAAAAAGCAAGCACGGAGGACGAGAATCGCTTTTGCCCTGCGTAGTGTTCCGGGCAGCGGGTAGAACCAGGCAGAGAATTCCCGGCTAGCAGCTTCCCTGTGGCCGGGAAGTGCAAACGTACACGTTTTCGGACGAAAACGCGTTTTCCGGCGAAAACGCACACCACGGCTCTTTCTGAGAAAAAGCAAGCACGGAGGACGAGAATCGCTTTTGCCCTGCGTAGCGTTCTGAGCAGCGGGTAGAAATAGGCAGCGAATTCCCGGCTAGCAGCTTCCCTGTGGCCGGGAAGTGCAAACGTACACGTTTTCGGCCGAAAACGCGTTTTCCGGCGAAAAAGCACACCATGGCTCTTTCTGAGAAAAAGCAAGCACGGAGGACGAGAATCGCTTTTGCCCTGCGTAGCGTTCCGGGCAGCGGGTAGAACCAGGCAGAGAATTCCCGGCTAGCAGCTTCCCTGTGGCCGGGAAGTGCAAACGTACACGTTTTCGGCCGAAAACGCGTTTTCCGGCGAAAACGCACACCACGGCTCTTTCTGAGAAAAAGCAAGCACGGAGGACGAGAATCGCTTTTGCCCTGCGTAGCGTTCCGGGCAGCGGGTAGAACCAGGCAGAGAATTCCCGGCTAGCAGCTTCCCTGTGGCCGGGAAGTGCAAACGTACACGTTTTCGGCCGAAAACGCGTTTTCCGGCGAAAACGCACACCACGGCTCTTTCTGAGAAAAAGCAAGCACGGAGGACGAGAATCGCTTTTGCCCTGCGTAGCGTTCCGGGCAGCGGGTAGAACCAGGCAGAGAATTCCCGGCTAGCAGCTTCCCTGTGGCGGGGAAGTGCAAACGTACACGTTTTCGGCCGAAAACGCGTTTTCTGGCGAAAACGCACACCACGGCTCTTTCTGAGAAAAAGCAAGCACGGAGGACGAGAATCGCTTTTGCCCTGCGTAGCGTTCCGGGCAGCGGGTAGAACCAGGCAGAGAATTCCCGGCTAGCAGCTTCCCTGTGGCCGGGAAGTGCAAACGTACACGTTTTCGGCCGAAAACGCGTTTTCCGGCGAAAACGAACACCACGGCTCTTTCTGGGAAAAAGCAAGCACGGAGGACGAGAATCGCTTTTGCCCTGCGTAGCGTTCCGGGCAGCGGGTAGAACCAGGCAGAGAATTCCCGGCTAGCAGCTTCCCTGTGGCCGGGAAGTGCAAACGTACACGTTTTCGGCCGAAAACGCGTTTTCCGGCGAAAACGCACACCACGGCTCTTTCTGAGAAAAAGCAAGCACGGAGGACGAGAATCGCTTTTGCCCTGCGTAGCGTTCCGGGCAGCGGGTAGAACCAGGCAGAGAATTCCCGGCTAGCAGCTTCCCTGTGGCGGGGAAGTGCAAACGTACACGTTTTCGGCCGAAAACGCGTTTTCTGGCGAAAACGCACACCACGGCTCTTTCTGAGAAAAAGCAAGCACGGAGGACGAGAATCGCTTTTGCCCTGCGTAGCGTTCCGGGCAGCGGGTAGAACCAGGCAGAGAATTCCCGGCTAGCAGCTTCCCTGTGGCCGGGAAGTGCAAACGTACACGTTTTCGGCCGAAAACGCGTTTTCTGGCGAAAACGCACACCACGGCTCTTTCTGAGAAAAAGCAAGCACGGAGGACGAGAATCGCTTTTGCCCTGCGTAGCGTTCCGGGCAGCGGGTAGAACCAGGCAGAGAATTGCCGGCTAGCAGCTTCCCTGTGGCCGGGAAGTGCAAACGTACACGTTTTCGGCCGAAAACGCGTTTTCCGGCGAAAAAGCACACCATGGCTCTTTCTGAGAAAAAGCAAGCACGGAGGACGAGAATCGCTTTTGCCCTGCGTAGCGTTCCGGGCAGCGGGTAGAACCAGGCAGAGAATTCCCGGCTAGCAGCTTCCCTGTGGCCGGGAAGTGCAAACGTACACGTTTTCGGCCGAAAACGCGTTTTCCGGCGAAAAAGCACACCATGGCTCTTTCTGAGAAAAAGCAAGCACGGAGGACGAGAATCGCTTTTGCCCTGCGTAGCGTTCCGGGCAGCGGGTAGAACCAGGCAGAGAATTCCCGTCTAGCAGCTTCCCTGTGGCCGGGAAGTGCAAACGTACACGTTTTCGGCCGAAAACGCGTTTTCCGGCGAAAACGCACACCACGGCTCTTTCTGAGAAAAAGCAAGCACGGAGGACGAGAATCGCTTTTGCCCTGCGTAGCGTTCCGGGCAGCGGGTAGAACCAGGCAGAGAATTCCCGGCTAGCAGCTTCCCTGTGGCCGGGAAGTGCAAACGTACACGTTTTTGGCCGAAAACGCGTTTTTTGGCGAAAACGCACACCACGGCTCTTTCTGAGAAAAAGCAAGCACGGAGGACGAGAATCGCTTTTGCCCTGCGTAGTGTTCCGGGCAGCGGGTAGAACCAGGCAGAGAATTCCCGGCTAGCAGCTTCCCTGTGGCCGGGAAGTGCAAACGTACACGTTTTCGGCCGAAAACGCGTTTTCCGGCGAAAACGCACACCACGGCTCTTTCTGAGAAAAAGCAAGCACGGAGGACGAGAATCGCTTTTGCCCTGCGTAGCGTTCCGGGCAGCGGGTAGAAATAGGCAGCGAATTGCCGGCTAGCAGCTTCCCTGTGGCCGGGAAGTGCAAACGTACACGTTTCCGGCCGAAAACGCGTTTTCCGGAGAAAAAGCACACCATGGCTCTTTCTGAGAAAAAGCAAGCACGGAGGACGGGAATCGCTTTTGCCCTGCGTAGCGTTCCGGGCAGCGGGTAGAACCAGGTAGAGAATTCCCGGCTAGCAGCTTCCCTGTGGCCGGGAAGTGCAAACGTACACGTTTTCGGCCGAAAACGCGTTTTCCGGCGAAAACGCACACCACGGCTCTTTCTTAGAAAAAGCAAGCACGGAGGACGAGAATCGCTTTTGCCCTGCGTAACGTTCTGAGCAGCGGGTAGAAATAGGTAGCGAATTGCCGGCTAGCAGCTTCCCTGTGGCCGGGAAGTGCAAACGTACACGTTTTCGGCCGAAAACGCGTTTTCCGGCGAAAACGCACACCACGGCTCTTTCTGAGAAAAAGCAAGCACGGAGGACGAGAATCGCTTTTGCCGTGCGTAGCGTTCCGGGCAGCGGGTAGAACCAGGCAGAGAATTCCCGGCTAGCAGCTTCCCTGTGGCCGGGAAGTGCAAACGTACACGTTTTCGGCCGAAAAAGCGTTTTCCGGCGAAAACGCACACCACGGCTCTTTCTGAGAAAAAGCAAGCACGGAGGACGAGAATCGCTTTTGCCCTGCGTAGCGTTCCGGGCAGCGGGTAGAACCAGGCAGAGAATTCCCGGCTAGCAGCTTCCCTGTGGCCGGGAAGTGCAAACGTACACGTTTTCGGCCGAAAACGCGTTTTCCGGCGAAAAAGCACACCATGGCTCTTTCTGAGAAAAAGCAAGCACGGAGGACGAGAATCGCTTTTGCCCTGCGTAGCGTTCCGGGCAGCGGGTAGAACCAGGCAGAGAATTCCCGTCTAGCAGCTTCCCTGTGGCCGGGAAGTGCAAACGTACACGTTTTCGGCTGAAAACGCGTTTTCTGGCGAAAACGCACACCACGGCTCTTTCTGAGAAAAAGCAAGCACGGAGGACGAGAATCGCTTTTGCCCTGCGTAGTGTTCCGGGCAGCGGGTAGAACCAGGCAGAGAATTCCCGGCTAGCAGCTTCCCTGTGGCCGGGAAGTGCAAACGTACACGTTTTCGGACGAAAACGCGTTTTCCGGCGAAAACGCACACCACGGCTCTTTCTGAGAAAAAGCAAGCACGGAGGACGAGAATCGCTTTTGCCCTGCGTAGCGTTCTGAGCAGCGGGTAGAAATAGGCAGCGAATTCCCGGCTAGCAGCTTCCCTGTGGCCGGGAAGTGCAAACGTACACGTTTTCGGCCGAAAACGCGTTTTCCGGCGAAAAAGCACACCATGGCTCTTTCTGAGAAAAAGCAAGCACGGAGGACGAGAATCGCTTTTGCCCTGCGTAGCGTTCCGGGCAGCGGGTAGAACCAGGCAGAGAATTCCCGGCTAGCAGCTTCCCTGTGGCCGGGAAGTGCAAACGTACACGTTTTCGGCCGAAAACGCGTTTTCCGGCGAAAACGCACACCACGGCTCTTTCTGAGAAAAAGCAAGCACGGAGGACGAGAATCGCTTTTGCCCTGCGTAGCGTTCCGGGCAGCGGGTAGAACCAGGCAGAGAATTCCCGGCTAGCAGCTTCCCTGTGGCGGGGAAGTGCAAACGTACACGTTTTCGGCCGAAAACGCGTTTTCCGGCGAAAACGCACACCACGGCTCTTTCTGAGAAAAAGCAAGCACGGAGGACGAGAATCGCTTTTGCCCTGCGTAGCGTTCCGGGCAGCGGGTAGAACCAGGCAGAGAATTCCCGGCTAGCAGCTTCCCTGTGGCGGGGAAGTGCAAACGTACACGTTTTCGGCCGAAAACGCGTTTTCTGGCGAAAACGCACACCACGGCTCTTTCTGAGAAAAAGCAAGCACGGAGGACGAGAATCGCTTTTGCCCTGCGTAGCGTTCCGGGCAGCGGGTAGAACCAGGCAGAGAATTCCCGGCTAGCAGCTTCCCTGTGGCCGGGAAGTGCAAACGTACACGTTTTCGGCCGAAAACGCGTTTTCCGGCGAAAACGAACACCACGGCTCTTTCTGGGAAAAAGCAAGCACGGAGGACGAGAATCGCTTTTGCCCTGCGTAGCGTTCCGGGCAGCGGGTAGAACCAGGCAGAGAATTCCCGGCTAGCAGCTTCCCTGTGGCCGGGAAGTGCAAACGTACACGTTTTCGGCCGAAAACGCGTTTTCCGGCGAAAACGCACACCACGGCTCTTTCTGAGAAAAAGCAAGCACGGAGGACGAGAATCGCTTTTGCCCTGCGTAGCGTTCCGGGCAGCGGGTAGAACCAGGCAGAGAATTCCCGGCTAGCAGCTTCCCTGTGGCGGGGAAGTGCAAACGTACACGTTTTCGGCCGAAAACGCGTTTTCTGGCGAAAACGCACACCACGGCTCTTTCTGAGAAAAAGCAAGCACGGAGGACGAGAATCGCTTTTGCCCTGCGTAGCGTTCCGGGCAGCGGGTAGAACCAGGCAGAGAATTCCCGGCTAGCAGCTTCCCTGTGGCCGGGAAGTGCAAACGTACACGTTTTCGGCCGAAAACGCGTTTTCCGGCGAAAACGAACACCACGGCTCTTTCTGGGAAAAAGCAAGCACGGAGGACGAGAATCGCTTTTGCCCTGCGTAGCGTTCCGGGCAGCGGGTAGAACCAGGCAGAGAATTCCCGGCTAGCAGCTTCCCTGTGGCCGGGAAGTGCAAACGTACACGTTTTCGGCCGAAAACGCGTTTTCCGGCGAAAACGCACACCACGGCTCTTTCTGAGAAAAAGCAAGCACGGAGGACGAGAATCGCTTTTGCCCTGCGTAGCGTTCCGGGCAGCGGGTAGAACCAGGCAGAGAATTCCCGGCTAGCAGCTTCCCTGTGGCCGGGAAGTGCAAACGTACACGTTTTCGGCCGAAAACGCGTTTTCCCGCGAAAACGCACACCACGGCTCTTTCTGAGAAAAAGCAAGCACGGAGGACGAGAATCGCTTTTGCCCTGCGTAGCGTTCTGAGCAGCGGGTAGAAATAGGCAGCGAATTGCCGGCTAGCAGCTTCCCTGTGGCCGGGAATTGCAAACGTACACGTTTCCTGCCGAAAACGCGTTTACCGGCGAAAACGCACACCACGGCTCTTTCTGAGAAAAAGCAAGCACGGAGGACGAGAATCGCTTTTGCCCTGCGTAGCGTTCTGAACAGCGGGTAGAAATAGGCAGCGAATTGCCGGCTAGCAGCTTCCCTGTGGCCGGGAAGTGCAAACGTACACGTTTTCGGCCGAAAACGCGTTTTCTGGCGAAAACGCACACCATGGCTCTTTCTGAGAAAAAGCAAGCACGGAGGACGAGAATCGCTTTTGCCCTGCGTAGCGTTCCGGGCAGCGGGTAGAACCAGGCAGAGAATTCCCGGCTAGCAGCTTCCCTGTGGCCGGGAAGTGCAAACGTACACGTTTTCGGCCGAAAACGCGTTTTCCGGCGAAAACGCACACCACGGCTCTTTCTGAGAAAAAGCAAGCACGGAGGACGAGAATCGCTTTTGCCCTGCGTAGCGTTCCGGGCAGCGGGTATAACCAGGCAGAGAATTCCCGGCTAGCAGCTTCCCTGTGGCGGGGAAGTGCAAACGTACACGTTTTAGGCCGAAAACGCGTTTTCTGGCGAAAACGCACACCACGGCTCTTTCTGAGAAAAAGCAAGCACGGAGGACGAGAATCGCTTTTGCCCTGCGTAGTGTTCCGGGCAGCGGGTAGAACCAGGGAGAGAATTCCCGGCTAGCAGCTTCCCTGTGGCCGGGAAGTGCAAACGTACACGTTTTCGGCCGAAAACACGTTTTCCGGCGAAAACGCACACCACGGCTCTTTCTGAGAAAAAGCAAGCACGGAGGACGAGAATCGCTTTTGCCCTGCGTAGTGTTCCGGGCAGCGGGTAGAACCAGGCAGAGAATTCCCGTCTAGCAGCTTCCCTGTGGCCGGGAAGTGCAAACGTACACGTTTTCGGCCGAAAACGCGTTTTCCGGCGAAAACGCACACCACGGCTCTTTCTGAGAAAAAGCAAGCACGGAGGACGAGAATCGCTTTTGCCCTGCGTAGCGTTCTGAGCAGCGGGTAGAACCAGGCAGAGAATTCCCGGCTAGCAGCTTCCCTGTGGCCGGGAAGTGCAAACGTACACGTTTTCGGCCGAAAACGCGTTTTCCCGCGAAAACGCACACCACGGCTCTTTCTGAGAAAAAGCAAGCACGGAGGACGAGAATCGCTTTTGCCCTGCGTAGCGTTCTGAGCAGCGGGTAGAAATAGGCAGCGAATTGCCGGCTAGCAGCTTCCCTGTGGCCGGGAAGTGCAAACGTACACGTTTCCTGCCGAAAACGCGTTTACCGGCGAAAACGCACACCACGGCTCTTTCTGAGAAAAAGCAAGCACGGAGGACGAGAATCGCTTTTGCCCTGCGTAGCGTTCCGGGCAGCGGGTAGAACCAGGCAGCGAATTGCCGGCTAGCAGCTTCCCTGTGGCCGGGAAGTGCAAACGTACACGTTTTCGGCCGAAAACGCGTTTTCCGGCGAAAACGCACACCACGGCTCTTTCTGAGAAAAAGCAAGCACGGAGGACGAGAATCGCTTTTGCCCTGCTTAGCTTTCCGGGCAGCGGGTAGAACCAGGCAGAGAATTCCCGGCTAGCAGCTTCCCTGTGGCCGGGAAGTGCAAACCTACACGTTTTCGGCCGAAAACGCGTTTTCCGGCGAAAACGCACACCACGGCTCTTTCTGAGAAAAAGCAAGCACGGAGGACGAGAATCGCTTTTGCCCTGCGTAGCGTTCTGAGCAGCGGGTAGAAATTGGCAGCGAATTGCCGGCTAGCAGCTTCCCTGTGGCCGGGAAGTGCAAACGTACACGTTTTCGGCCGAAAACGCGTTTTCCGGCGAAAAAGCACACCATGGCTCTTTCTGAGAAAAAGCAAGCACGGAGGACGAGAATCGCTTTTGCCCTGCGTAGCGTTCCGGGCAGCGGGTAGAACCAGGTAGAGAATTCCCGGCTAGCAGCTTCCCTGTGGCGGGGAAGTGCAAACGTACACGTTTTCGGCCGAAAACGCGTTTTCCGGCGAAAAAGCACGCCATGGCTCTTTCTGAGAAAAAGCAAGCACGGAGGACGAGAATCGCTTTTGCCCTGCGTAGCGTTCCGGGCAGCGGGTAGAACCAGGCAGAGAATTCCCGGCTAGCAGCTTCCCTGTGGCCGGGAAGTGCAAACGTACACGTTTTCGGACGAAAACGCGTTTTCCGGCGAAAACGCACACCACGGCTCTTTCTGAGAAAAAGCAAGCACGGAGGACGAGAATCGCTTTTGCCCTGCGTAGCGTTCTGAGCAGCGGGTAGAAATAGGCAGCGAATTCCCGGCTAGCAGCTTCCCTGTGGCCGGGAAGTGCAAACGTACACGTTTTCGGCCGAAAACGCGTTTTCCGGCGAAAAAGCACACCATGGCTCTTTCTGAGAAAAAGCAAGCACGGAGGACGAGAATCGCTTTTGCCCTGCGTAGCGTTCCGGGCAGCGGGTAGAACCAGGCAGAGAATTCCCGGCTAGCAGCTTCCCTGTGGCCGGGAAGTGCAAACGTACACGTTTTCGGCCGAAAACGCGTTTTCTGGCGAAAACGCACACCACGGCTCTTTCTGAGAAAAAGCAAGCACGGAGGACGAGAATCGCTTTTGCCCTGCGTAGCGTTCCGGGCAGCGGGTAGAACCAGGCAGAGAATTCCCGTCTAGCAGCTTCCCTGTGGCGGGGAAGTGCAAACGTACACGTTTTCGGCCGAAAACGCGTTTTCCGGCGAAAACGCACACCACGGCTCTTTCTGAGAAAAAGCAAGCACGGAGGACGAGAATCGCTTTTGCCCTGCGTAGCGTTCCGGGCAGCGGGTAGAACCAGGCAGAGAATTCCCGGCTAGCAGCTTCCCTGTGGCCGGGAAGTGCAAACGTACACGTTTTTGGCCGAAAACGCGTTTTTTGGCGAAAAAGGCACACCACGGCTCTTTCTGAGAAAAAGCAAGCACGGAGGACGAGAATCGCTTTTGCCCTGCGTAGTGTTCCGGGCAGCGGGTAGAACCAGGCAGAGAATTCCCGGCTAGCAGCTTCCCTGTGGCCGGGAAGTGCAAACGTACACGTTTTCGGCCGAAAACGCGTTTTCCGGCGAAAACGCACACCACGGCTCTTTCTGAGAAAAAGCAAGCACGGAGGACGAGAATCGCTTTTGCCCTGCGTAGCGTTCCGGGCAGCGGGTAGAAATAGGCAGCGAATTGCCGGCTAGCAGCTTCCCTGTGGCCGGGAAGTGCAAACGTACACGTTTCCGGCCGAAAACGCGTTTTCCGGAGAAAAAGCACACCATGGCTCTTTCTGAGAAAAAGCAAGCACGGAGGACGGGAATCGCTTTTGCCCTGCGTAGCGTTCCGGGCAGCGGGTAGAACCAGGTAGAGAATTCCCGGCTAGCAGCTTCCCTGTGGCCGGGAAGTGCAAACGTACACGTTTTCGGCCGAAAACGCGTTTTCCGGCGAAAACGCACACCACGGCTCTTTCTTAGAAAAAGCAAGCACGGAGGACGAGAATCGCTTTTGCCCTGCGTAACGTTCTGAGCAGCGGGTAGAAATAGGCAGCGAATTGCCGGCTAGCAGCTTCCCTGTGGCCGGGAAGTGCAAACGTACAAGTTTTCGGCCGAAAACGCGTTTTCCGGCGAAAACGCACACCACGGCTCTTTCTGAGAAAAAGCAAGCACGGAGGACGAGAATCGCTTTTGCCCTGCGTAGCGTTCCGGGCAGCGGGTAGAACCAGGCAGAGAATTCCCGGCTAGCAGCTTCCCTGTGGCCGGGAAGTGCAAACGTACACGTTTTCGGCCGAAAAAGCGTTTTCCGGCGAAAACGCACACCACGGCTCTTTCTGAGAAAAAGCAAGCACGGAGGACGAGAATCGCTTTTGCCCTGCGTAGCGTTCCGGGCAGCGGGTAGAACCAGGCAGAGAATTCCCGGCTAGCAGCTTCCCTGTGGCCGGGAAGTGCAAACGTACACGTTTTCGGCCGAAAACGCGTTTTCCGGCGAAAAAGCACACCATGGCTCTTTCTGAGAAAAAGCAAGCACGGAGGACGAGAATCGCTTTTGCCCTGCGTAGCGTTCCGGGCAGCGGGTAGAACCAGGCAGAGAATTCCCGGCTAGCAGCTTCCCTGTGGCCGGGAAGTGCAAACGTACACGTTTTCGGCCGAAAACGCGTTTTCCGGCGAAAACGCACACCACGGCTCTTTCTGAGAAAAAGCAAGCACGGAGGACGAGAATCGCTTTTGCCCTGCGTAGCGTTCCGGGCAGCGGGTAGAACCAGGCAGAGAATTCCCGTCTAGCAGCTTCCCTGTGGCCGGGAAGTGCAAACGTACACGTTTTCGGCCGAAAACGCGTTTTCTGGCGAAAACGCACACCACGGCTCTTTCTGAGAAAAAGCAAGCACGGAGGACGAGAATCGCTTTTGCCCTGCGTAGTGTTCCGGGCAGCGGGTAGAACCAGGCAGAGAATTCCCGGCTAGCAGCTTCCCTGTGGCCGGGAAGTGCAAACGTACACGTTTTCGGACGAAAACGCGTTTTCCGGCGAAAACGCACACCACGGCTCTTTCTGAGAAAAAGCAAGCACGGAGGACGAGAATCGCTTTTGCCCTGCGTAGCGTTCTGAGCAGCGGGTAGAAATAGGCAGCGAATTCCCGGCTAGCAGCTTCCCTGTGGCCGGGAAGTGCAAACGTACACGTTTTCGGCCGAAAACGCGTTTTCCGGCGAAAAAGCACACCATGGCTCTTTCTGAGAAAAAGCAAGCACGGAGGACGAGAATCGCTTTTGCCCTGCGTAGCGTTCCGGGCAGCGGGTAGAACCAGGCAGAGAATTCCCGGCTAGCAGCTTCCCTGTGGCCGGGAAGTGCAAACGTACACGTTTTCGGCCGAAAACGCGTTTTCCGGCGAAAACGCACACCACGGCTCTTTCTGAGAAAAAGCAAGCACGGAGGACGAGAATCGCTTTTGCCCTGCGTAGCGTTCCGGGCAGCGGGTAGAACCAGGCAGAGAATTCCCGGCTAGCAGCTTCCCTGTGGCGGGGAAGTGCAAACGTACACGTTTTCGGCCGAAAACGCGTTTTCCGGCGAAAACGCACACCACGGCTCTTTCTGAGAAAAAGCAAGCACGGAGGACGAGAATCGCTTTTGCCCTGCGTAGCGTTCCGGGCAGCGGGTAGAACGAGGCAGAGAATTCCCGGCTAGCAGCTTCCCTGTGGCCGGGAAGTGCAAACGTACACGTTTTCGGCCGAAAACGCGTTTTCTGGCGAAAACGCACACCACGGCTCTTTCTGAGAAAAAGCAAGCACGGAGGACGAGAATCGCTTTTGCCCTGCGTAGCGTTCCGGGCAGCGGGTAGAACCAGGCAGAGAATTCCCGTCTAGCAGCTTCCCTGTGGCGGGGAAGTGCAAACGTACACGTTTTCGGCCGAAAACGCGTTTTCCCGCGAAAACGCACACCACGGCTCTTTCTGAGAAAAAGCAAGCACGGAGGACGAGAATCGCTTTTGCCCTGCGTAGCGTTCCGGGCAGCGGGTAGAACCAGGCAGAGAATTCCCGGCTAGCAGCTTCCCTGTGGCCGGGAAGTGCAAACGTACACGTTTTCGGCCGAAAACGCGTTTTCCGGCGAAAACGCACACCACGGCTCTTTCTGAGAAAAAGCAAGCACGGAGGACGAGAATCGCTTTTGCCCTGCGTAGCGTTCCGGGCAGCGGGTAGAAATAGGCAGCGAATTCCCGGCTAGCAGCTTCCCTGTGGCCGGGAAGTGCAAACGTACACGTTTCCGGCCGAAAACGCGTTTTCCGGAGAAAAAGCACACCATGGCTCTTTCTGAGAAAAAGCAAGCACGGAGGACGGGAATCGCTTTTGCCCTGCGTAGCGTTCCGGGCAGCGGGTAGAACCAGGTAGAGAATTCCCGGCTAGCAGCTTCCCTGTGGCCGGGAAGTGCAAACGTACACGTTTTCGGCCGAAAACGCGTTTTCCGGCGAAAACGCACAGCACGGCTCTTTCTTAGAAAAAGCAAGCACGGAGGACGAGAATCGCTTTTGCCCTGCGTAACGTTCTGAGCAGCGGGTAGAAATAGGCAGCGAATTGCCGGCTAGCAGCTTCCCTGTGGCCGGGAAGTGCAAACGTACACGTTTTCGGCCGAAAACGCGTTTTCCGGCGAAAACGCACACCACGGCTCTTTCTGAGAAAAAGCAAGCACGGAGGACGAGAATCGCTTTTGCCCTGCGTAGCGTTCCGGGCAGCGGGTAGAACCAGGCAGAGAATTCCCGGCTAGCAGCTTCCCTGTGGCCGGGAAGTGCAAACGTACACGTTTTCGGCCGAAAAAGCGTTTTCCGGCGAAAACGCACACCACGGCTCTTTCTGAGAAAAAGCAAGCACGGAGGACGAGAATCGCTTTTGCCCTGCGTAGCGTTCCGGGCAGCGGGTAGAACCAGGCAGAGAATTCCCGGCTAGCAGCTTCCCTGTGGCCGGGAAGTGCAAACGTACACGTTTTCGGCCGAAAACGCGTTTTCCGGCGAAAAAGCACACCATGGCTCTTTCTGAGAAAAAGCAAGCACGGAGGACGAGAATCGCTTTTGCCCTGCGTAGCGTTCCGGGCAGCGGGTAGAACCAGGCAGAGAATTCCCGGCTAGCAGCTTCCCTGTGGCCGGGAAGTGCAAACGTACACGTTTTCGGCCGAAAACGCGTTTTCCGGCGAAAACGCACACCACGGCTCTTTCTGAGAAAAAGCAAGCACGGAGGACGAGAATCGCTTTTGCCCTGCGTAGCGTTCCGGGCAGCGGGTAGAACCAGGCAGAGAATTCCCGTCTAGCAGCTTCCCTGTGGCCGGGAAGTGCAAACGTACACGTTTTCGGCCGAAAACTCGTTTTCTGGCGAAAACGCACACCACGGCTCTTTCTGAGAAAAAGCAAGCACGGAGGACGAGAATCGCTTTTGCCCTGCGTAGTGTTCCGGGCAGCGGGTAGAACCAGGCAGAGAATTCCCGGCTAGCAGCTTCCCTGTGGCCGGGAAGTGCAAACGTACACGTTTTCGGACGAAAACGCGTTTTCCGGCGAAAACGCACACCACGGCTCTTTCTGAGAAAAAGCAAGCACGGAGGACGAGAATCGCTTTTGCCCTGCGTAGCGTTCTGAGCAGCGGGTAGAAATAGGCAGCGAATTCCCGGCTAGCAGCTTCCCTGTGGCCGGGAAGTGCAAACGTACACGTTTTCGGCCGAAAACGCGTTTTCCGGCGAAAAAGCACACCATGGCTCTTTCTGAGAAAAAGCAAGCACGGAGGACGAGAATCGCTTTTGCCCTGCGTAGCGTTCCGGGCAGCGGGTAGAACCAGGCAGAGAATTCCCGGCTAGCAGCTTCCCTGTGGCCGGGAAGTGCAAACGTACACGTTTTCGGCCGAAAACGCGTTTTCCGGCGAAAACGCACACCACGGCTCTTTCTGAGAAAAAGCAAGCACGGAGGACGAGAACCGCTTTTGCCCTGCGTAGCGTTCCGGGCAGCGGGTAGAACCAGGCAGAGAATTCCCGGCTAGCAGCTTCCCTGTGGCGGGGAAGTGCAAACGTACACGTTTTCGGCCGAAAACGCGTTTTCCGGCGAAAACGCACACCACGGCTCTTTCTGAGAAAAAGCAAGCACGGAGGACGAGAATCGCTTTTGCCCTGCGTAGCGTTCCGGGCAGCGGGTAGAACCAGGCAGAGAATTCCCGGCTAGCAGCTTCCCTGTGGCCGGGAAGTGCAAACGTACACGTTTTCGGCCGAAAACGCGTTTTCTGGCGAAAACGCACACCACGGCTCTTTCTGAGAAAAAGCAAGCACGGAGGACGAGAATCGCTTTTGCCCTGCGTAGCGTTCCGGGCAGCGGGTAGAACCAGGCAGAGAATTCCCGGCTAGCAGCTTCCCTGTGGCCGGGAAGTGCAAACGTACACGTTTTCGGCCGAAAACGCGTTTTCCGGCGAAAACGCACACCACGGCTCTTTCTGAGAAAAAGCAAGCACGGAGGACGAGAATCGCTTTTGCCCTGCGTAGCGTTCCGGGCAGCGGGTAGAAATAGGCAGCGAATTGCCGGCTAGCAGCTTCCCTGTGGCCGGGAAGTGCAAACGTACACGTTTCCGGCCGAAAACGCGTTTTCCGGAGAAAAAGCACACCATGGCTCTTTCTGAGAAAAAGCAAGCACGGAGGACGAGAATCGCTTTTGCCCTGCGTAGCGTTCCGGGCAGCGGGTAGAACCAGGTAGAGAATTCCCGGCTAGCAGCTTCCCTGTGGCCGGGAAGTGCAAACGTACACGTTTTCGGCCGAAAACGCGTTTTCCGGCGAAAACGCACACCACGGCTCTTTCTTAGAAAAAGCAAGCACGGAGGACGAGAATCGCTTTTGCCCTGCGTAACGTTCTGAGCAGCGGGTAGAAATAGGCAGCGAATTGCCGGCTAGCAGCTTCCCTGTGGCCGGGAAGTGCAAACGTACACGTTTTCGGCCGAAAACGCGTTTTCCGGCGAAAAAGCACACCATGGCTCTTTCTGAGAAAAAGCAAGCACGGAGGAAGAGAATCGCTTTTGCCCTGCGTAGCGTTCCGGGCAGCGGGTAGAACCAGGCAGAGAATTCCCGGCTAGCAGCTTCCCTGTGGCCGGGAAGTGCAAACGTACACGTTTTCGGCCGAAAACGCGTTTTCCGGCGAAAACGCACACCACGGCTCTTTCTGAGAAAAAGCAAGCACGGAGGACGAGAATCGCTTTTGCCCTGCGTAGCGTTCCGGGCAGCGGGTAGAACCAGGCAGAGAATTCCCGGCTAGCAGCTTCCCTGTGGCCGGGAAGTGCAAACGTACACGTTTTCGGCCGAAAACGCGTTTTCCGGCGAAAACGCACACCACGGCTCTTTCTGAGAAAAAGCAAGCACGGAGGACGAGAATCGCTTTTGCCCTGCGTAGCGTTCCGGGCAGCGGGTAGAACCAGGCAGAGAATTCCCGGCTAGCAGCTTCCCTGTGGCCGGGAAGTGCAAACGTACACGTTTTCGGCCGAAAACGCGTTTTCTGGCGAAAACGCACACCACGGCTCTTTCTGAGAAAAAGCAAGCACGGAGGACGAGAATCGCTTTTGCCCTGCGTAGCGTTCCGGGCAGCGGGTAGAACCAGGCAGAGAATTCCCGGCTAGCAGCTTCCCTGTGGCGGGGAAGTGCAAACGTACACGTTTTCGGCCGAAAACGCGTTTTCCGGCGAAAACGCACACCACGGCTCTTTCTGAGAAAAAGCAAGCACGGAGGACGAGAATCGCTTTTGCCCTGCGTAGCGTTCCGGGCAGCGGGTAGAACCAGGCAGAGAATTCCCGGCTAGCAGCTTCCCTGTGGTGGGGAAGTGCAAACGTACACGTTTTCGGCCGAAAACGCGTTTTCTGGCGAAAACGCACACCACGGCTCTTTCTGAGAAAAAGCAAGCACGGAGGACGAGAATCGCTTTTGCCCTGCGTAGCGTTCCGGGCAGCGGGTAGAACCAGGCAGAGAATTGCCGGCTAGCAGCTTCCCTGTGGCCGGGAAGTGCAAACGTACACGTTTTCGGCCGAAAACGCGTTTTCCGGCGAAAACGCACACCACGGCTCTTTCTGAGAAAAAGCAAGCACGGAGGACGAGAATCGCTTTTGCCCTGCGTAGCGTTCTGAGCAGCGGGTAGAAATAGGCAGCGAATTGCCGGCTAGCAGCTTCCCTGTGGCCGGGAAGTGCAAACGTACACGTTTTCGGCCGAAAACGCGTTTTCCGGCGAAAAAGCACACCATGGCTCTTTCTGAGAAAAAGCAAGCACGGAGGACGAGTATCGCTTTTGCCCTGCGTAGCGTTCCGGGCAGCGGGTAGAACCAGGCAGAGAATTCCCGGCTAGCAGCTTCCCTGTGGCGGGGAAGTGCAAACGTACACGTTTTCTGACGAAAACGCGTTTTCCGGCGAAAACGCACACCACGGCTCTTTCTGAGAAAAAGCAAGCACGGAGGACGAGAATCGCTTTTGCCCTGCGTAGCGTTCCGGGCAGCGGGTAGAACCAGGCAGAGAATTCCCGGCTAGCAGCTTCCCTGTGGCCGGGAAGTGCAAACCTACACGTTTTCGGCCGAAAACGCGTTTTCCGGCGAAAACGCACACCACGGCTCTTTCTGAGAAAAAGCAAGCACGGAGGACGAGAATCGCTTTTGCCCTGCGTAGCGTTCCGGGCAGCGGGTAGAACCAGGCAGAGAATTCCCGGCTAGCAGCTTCCCTGTGGCCGGGAAGTGCAAACGTACACGTTTTCGGCCGAAAACGCGTTTTCCGGCGAAAACGCACACCACGGCTCTTTCTGAGAAAAAGCAAGCACGGAGGACGAGAATCGCTTTTGCCCTGCGTAGCGTTCCGGGCAGCGGGTAGAACCAGGCAGAGAATTCCCGGCTAGCAGCTTCCCTGTGGCGGGGAAGTGCAAACGTACACGTTTTCGGCCGAAAACGCGTTTTCCAGCGAAAAAGCACACCATGGCTCTTTCTGAGAAAAAGCAAGCACGGAGGACGAGAATCGCTTTTGCCCTGCGTAGCGTTCCGGGCAGCGGGTAGAACCAGGCAGAGAATTCCCGGCTAGCAGCTTCCCTGTGGCCGGGAAGTGCAAACGTACACGTTTTCGGCCGAAAACGCGTTTTCCGGCGAAAACGCACACCACGGCTCTTTCTGAGAAAAAGCAAGCACGGAGGACGAGAATCGCTTTTGCCCTGCGTAGCGTTCCGGGCAGCGGGTAGAACCAGGCAGAGAATTCCCGGCTAGCAGCTTCCCTGTGGCGGGGAAGTGCAAACGTACACGTTTTCGGCCGAAAACGCGTTTACCGGCGAAAACGCACACCACGGCTCTTTCTGAGAAAAAGCAAGCACGGAGGACGAGAATCGCTTTTGCCCTGCGTAGCGTTCCGGGCAGCGGGTAGAACCAGGCAGAGAATTCCCGGCTAGCAGCTTCCCTGTGGCGGGGAAGTGCAAACGTACACGTTTTCGGCCGAAAACGCGTTTTCTGGCGAAAACGCACACCACGGCTCTTTCTGAGAAAAAGCAAGCACGGAGGACGAGAATCGCTTTTGCCCTGCGTAGTGTTCCGGGCAGCGGGTAGAACCAGGCAGAGAATTCCCGGCTAGCAGCTTCCCTGTGGCGGGGAAGTGCAAACGTACACGTTTTCGGCCGAAAACGCGTTTACCGGCGAAAACGCACACCACGGCTCTTTCTGAGAAAAAGCAAGCACGGAGGACGAGAATCGCTTTTGCCCTGCGTAGCGTTCCTGGCAGCGGGTAGAACCAGGCAGAGAATTCCCGGCTAGCAGCTTCCCTGTGGCGGGGAAGTGCAAACGTACACGTTTTCGGCCGAAAACGCGTTTTCCGGCGAAAACGCACACCACGGCTCTTTCTGAGAAAAAGCAAGCACGGAGGACGAGAATCGCTTTTGCCCTGCGTAGCGTTCTGAGCAACGGGTAGAAATAGGCAGCGAATTGCCGGCTAGCAGCTTCCCTGTGGCCGGGAAGTGCAAACGTACACGTTTTCGGCCGAAAACGCGTTTTCCGGCGAAAAAGCACACCATGGCTCTTTCTGAGAAAAAGCAAGCACGGAGGACGAGTATCGCTTTTGCCCTGCGTAGCGTTCCTGGCAGCGGGTAGAACCAGGCAGAGAATTCCCGGCTAGCAGCTTCGCTGTGGCGGGGAAGTGCAAACGTACACGTTTTCGGCCGAAAACGCGTTTTCCGGCGAAAACGCACACCACGGCTCTTTCTGAGAAAAAGCAAGCACGGAGGACGAGAATCGCTTTTGCCCTGCGTAGCGTTCCGGGCAGCGGGTAGAACCAGGCAGAGAATTCCCGGCTAGCAGCTTCCCTGTGGCCGGGAAGTGCAAACCTACACGTTTTCGGCCGAAAACGCGTTTTCCGGCGAAAACGCACACCACGGCTCTTTCTGAGAAAAAGCAAGCACGGAGGACGAGAATCGCTTTTGCCCTGCGTAGCGTTCTGAGCAGCGGGTAGAAATTGGCAGCGAATTGCCGGCTAGCAGCTTCCCTGTGGCCGGGAAGTGCAAACGTACACGTTTTCGGCCGAAAACGCGTTTTCCGGCGAAAAAGCACACCATGGCTCTTTCTGAGAAAAAGCAAGCACGGAGGACGAGAATCGCTTTTGCCCTGTGTAGCGTTCCGGGCAGCGGGTAGAACCAGGTAGAGAATTCCCGGCTAGCAGCTTCCCTGTGGCGGGGAAGTGCAAACGTACACGTTTTCGGCCGAAAACGCGTTTTCCGGCGAAAACGCACACCACGGCTCTTTCTGAGAAAAAGCAAGCACGGAGGACAAGAATCGCTTTTGCCCTGCGTAACGTTCTGAGCAGCGGGTAGAAATAGGCAGCGAATTGCCGGCTAGCAGCTTCCCTGTGGCTGGGAAGTGCAAACGTACACGTTTTCGGCCGAAAACGCGTTTTCCAGCGAAAAAGCACACCATGGCTCTTTCTGAGAAAAAGCAAGCACGGAGGACGAGAATCGCTTTTGCCCTGCGTAGCGTTCCGGGCAGCGGGTAGAACCAGGCAGAGAATTCCCGGCTAGCAGCTTCCCTGTGGCCGGGAAGTGCAAACGTACACGTTTTCGGCCGAAAACGCGTTTTCCGTCGAAAACGCACACCACGGCTCTTTCTGAGAAAAAGCAAGCACGGAGGACGAAAATCGCTTTTGCCCTGCGTAGCGTTCCGGGCAGCGGGTAGAACCAGGCAGAGAATTCCCGGCTAGCAGCTTCCCTGTGGCCGGGAAGTGCAAACGTACACGTTTTCGGCCGAAAACGCGTTTTCCGGCGAAAACGCACACCACGGCTCTTTCTGAGAAAAAGCAAGCACGGAGGACGAGAATCGCTTTTGCCCTGCGTAGCGTTCCGGGCAGCGGGTAGAACCAGGCAGAGAATTCCCGGCTAGCAGCTTCCCTGTGGCCGGGAAGTGCAAACGTACACGTTTTCGGCCGAAAACGCGTTTTCCGGCGAAAACGCACACCACGGCTCTTTCTGAGAAAAAGCAAGCACGGAGGACGAGAATCGCTTTTGCCCTGCGTAGCGTTCCGGGCAGCGGGTAGAACCAGGCAGAGAATTCCCGGCTAGCAGCTTCCCTGTGGCCGGGAAGTGCAAACGTACACGTTTTCGGCCGAAAACGCGTTTTCCGGCGAAAACGCACACCACGGCTCTTTCTGAGAAAAAGCAAGCACGGAGGACGAGAATCGCTTTTGCCCTGCGTAGCGTTCTGAGCAGCGGGTAGAAATAGGCAGCGAATTGCCGGCTAGCAGCTTCCCTGTGGCCGGGAAGTGCAAACGTACACGTTTTCGGCCGAAAACGCGTTTTCCGGCGAAAAAGCACACCATGGCTCTTTCTGAGAAAAAGCAAGCACGGAGGACGAGAATCGCTTTTGCCCTGCGTAGCGTTCCGGGCAGCGGGTAGAACCAGGCAGAGAATTCCCGGCTAGCAGCTTCCCTGTGGCCGGGAAGTGCAAACGTACACGTTTTCGGCCGAAAACGCGTTTTCCGGCGAAAACGCACACCACGGCTCTTTCTGAGAAAAAGCAAGCACGGAGGACGAGAATCGCTTTTGCCCTGCGTAGCGTTCCGGGCAGCGGGTAGAACCAGGCAGAGAATTCCCGGCTAGCAGCTTCCCTGTGGCGGGGAAGTGCAAACGTACACGTTTTCGGCCGAAAACGCGTTTACCGGCGAAAACGCACACCACGGCTCTTTCTGAGAAAAAGCAAGCACGGAGGACGAGAATCGCTTTTGCCCTGCGTAGCGTTCCGGGCAGCGGGTAGAACCAGGCAGAGAATTCCCGTCTAGCAGCTTCCCTGTGGCGGGGAAGTGCAAACGTACAAGTTTTCGGCCGAAAACGCGTTTTCCGGCGAAAACGCACACCACGGCTCTTTCTGAGAAAAAGCAAGCACGGAGGACGAGAATCGCTTTTGCCCTGCGTAGCGTTCCGGGCAGCGGGTAGAACCAGGCAGAGAATTCCCGGCTAGCAGCTTCCCTGTGGCCGGGAAGTGCAAACGTACACGTTTTCGGCCGAAAACGCGTTTACCGGCGAAAACGCACACCACGGCTCTTTCTGAGAAAAAGCAAGCACGGAGGACGAGAATCGCTTTTGCCCTGCGTAGCGTTCCGGGCAGCGGGTAGAACCAGGCAGAGAATTCCCGGCTAGCAGCTTCCCTGTGGCGGGGACGTGCAAACGTACACGTTTTCGGCCGAAAACGCGTTTTCCGGCGAAAACGCACAGCACGGCTCTTTCTGAGAAAAAGCAAGCACGGAGGACGAGAATCGCTTTTGCCCTGCGTAGCGTTCCGGGCAGCGGGTAGAACCAGGCAGAGAATTCCCGGCTAGCAGCTTCCCTGTGGCGGGGAAGTGCAAACGTACACGTTTTCGGCCGAAAACGCGTTTTCCGGCGAAAACGCACACCACGGCTCTTTCTGAGAAAAAGCAAGCACGGAGGACGAGAATCGCTTTTGCCCTGCGTAGCGTTCCGGGCAGCGGGTAGAACCAGGCAGAGAATTCCCGGCTAGCAGCTTCCCTGTGGCGGGGAAGTGCAAACGTACACGTTTTCGGCCGAAAACGCGTTTACCGGCGAAAACGCACACCACGGCTCTTTCTGAGAAAAAGCAAGCACGGAGGACGAGAATCGCTTTTGCCCTGCGTAGCGTTCCGGGCAGCGGGTATAACCAGGCAGAGAATTCCCGGCTAGCAGCTTCCCTGTGGCGGGGAAGTGCAAACGTACACGTTTTCGGCCGAAAACGCGTTTTCTGGCGAAAACGCACACCACGGCTCTTTCTGAGAAAAAGCAAGCACGGAGGACGAGAATCGCTTTTGCCCTGCGTAGTGTTCCGGGCAGCGGGTAGAACCAGGCAGAGAATTCCCGGCTAGCAGCTTCCCTGTGGCGGGGAAGTGCAAACGTACACGTTTTCGGCCGAAAACGCGTTTTCCGGCGAAAACGCACACCACGGCTCTTTCTGAGAAAAAGCAAGCACGGAGGACGAGAATCGCTTTTGCCCTGCGTAGCGTTCCGGGCAGTGGGTAGAACCAGGCAGAGAATTCCCGGCTAGCAGCTTCCCTGTGGCGGGGAAGTGCAAACGTACACGTTTTCGGCCGAAAACGCGTTTTCCGGCGAAAACGCACACCACGGCTCTTTCTGAGAAAAAGCAAGCACGGAGGACGAGAATCGCTTTTGCCCTGCGTAGCGTTCCGGGCAGCGGGTAGAACCAGGCAGAGAATTCCCGTCTAGCAGCTTCCCTGTGGCGGGGAAGTGCAAACGTACACGTTTTCGGCCGAAAACGCGTTTTCCGGCGAAAACGCACACCACGGCTCTTTCTGAGAAAAAGCAAGCACGGAGGACGAGAATCGCTTTTGCCCTGCGTAGCGTTCCGGGCAGCGGGTAGAACCAGGCAGAGAATTCCCGGCTAGCAGCTTCCCTGTGGCCGGGAAGTGCAAACGTACACGTTTTCGGCCGAAAACTCGTTTTCCCGCGAAAACGCACACCACGGCTCTTTCTGAGAAAAAGCAAGCACGGAGGACGAGAATCGCTTTTGCCCTGCGTAGCGTTCTGAGCAGCGGGTAGAAATAGGCAGCGAATTGCCGGCTAGCAGCTTCCCTGTGGCCGGGAAGTGCAAACGTACACGTTTCCTGCCGAAAACGCGTTTTCCGGAGAAAAAGCACACCACGGCTCTTTCTGAGAAAAAGCAAGCACGGAGGACGAGAATCGCTTTTGCCCTGCGTAGCGTTCCGGGCAGCGGGTAGAACCAGGCAGAGAATTCCCGGCTAGCAGCTTCCCTGTGGCGGGGAAGTGCAAACGTACACGTTTTCGGCCGAAAACGCGTTTTCCGGCGAAAACGCACACCACGGCTCTTTCTGAGAAAAAGCAAGCACGGAGGACGAGAATCGCTTTTGCCCTGCGTAGCGTTCTGAACAGCGGGTAGAAATAGGCAGCGAATTGCCGGCTAGCAGCTTCCCTGTGGCCGGGAAGTGCAAACGTACACGTTTTCGGCCGAAAACGCGTTTTCCTGCGAAAAAGCACACCATGGCTCTTTCTGAGAAAAAGCAAGCACGGAGGACGAGAATCGCTTTTGCCCTGCGTAGCGTTCCGGGCAGCGGGTAGAACCAGGCAGAGAATTCCCGGCTAGCAGCTTCCCTGTGGCGGGGAAGTGCAAACGTACACGTTTTCGGCCGAAAACGCGTTTTCCGGCGAAAACGCACACCACGGCTCTTTCTGAGAAAAAGCAAGCACGGAGGACGAGAATCGCTTTTGCCCTGCGTAGCGTTCTGAGCAACGGGTAGAAATAGGCAGCGAATTGCCGGCTAGCAGCTTCCCTGTGGCCGGGAAGTGCAAACGTACACGTTTTCGGCCGAAAACGCGTTTTCCGGCGAAAAAGCACACCATGGCTCTTTCTGAGAAAAAGCAAGCACGGAGGACGAGTATCGCTTTTGCCCTGCGTAGCGTTACGGGCAGCGGGTAGAACCAGGCAGAGAATTCCCGGCTAGCAGCTTCGCTGTGGCGGGGAAGTGCAAACGTACACGTTTTCGGCCGAAAACGCGTTTTCCGGCGAAAACGCACACCACGGCTCTTTCTGAGAAAAAGCAAGCACGGAGGACGAGAATCGCTTTTGCCCTGCGTAGCGTTCCGGGCAGCGGGTAGAACCAGGCAGAGAATTCCCGTCTAGCAGCTTCCCTGTGGCGGGGAAGTGCAAACGTACACGTTTTCGGCCGAAAACGCGTTTTCCGGCGAAAACGCACACCACGGCTCTTTCTGAGAAAAAGCAAGCACGTAGGACGAGAATCGCTTTTGCCCTGCGTAGCGTTCCGGGCAGCGGGTAGAACCAGGCAGAGAATTCCCGGCTAGCAGCTTCCCTGTGGCGGGGAAGTGCAAACGTACACGTTTTCGGCCGAAAACGCGTTTACCGGCGAAAACGCACACCACGGCTCTTTCTGAGAAAAAGCAAGCACGGAGGACGAGAATCGCTTTTGCCCTGCGTAGCGTTCCGGGCAGCGGGTATAACCAGGCAGAGAATTCCCGGCTAGCAGCTTCCCTGTGGCGGGGAAGTGCAAACGTACACGTTTTCGGCTGAAAACGCGTTTTCTGGCGAAAACGCACACCACGGCTCTTTCTGAGAAAAAGCAAGCACGGAGGACGAGAATCGCTTTTGCCCTGCGTAGTGTTCCGGGCAGCGGGTAGAACCAGGCAGAGAATTCCCGGCTAGCAGCTTCCCTGTGGCGGGGAAGTGCAAACGTACACGTTTTCGGCCGAAAACGCGTTTTCCGGCGAAAACGCACACCACGGCTCTTTCTGAGAAAAAGCAAGCACGGAGGACGAGAATCGCTTTTGCCCTGCGTAGCGTTCCGGGCAGCGGGTAGAACCAGGCAGAGAATTCCCGGCTAGCAGCTTCCCTGTGGCGGGGAAGTGCAAACGTACACGTTTTCGGCCGAAAACGCGTTTTCCGGCGAAAACGCACACCACGGCTCTTTCTGAGAAAAAGCAAGCACGGAGGACGAGAATCGCTTTTGCCCTGCGTAGCGTTCCGGGCAGCGGGTAGAACCAGGCAGAGAATTCCCGGCTAGCAGCTTCCCTGTGGCGGGGAAGTGCAAACGTACACGTTTTCGGCCGAAAACGCGTTTTCCGGCGAAAACGCACACCACGGCTCTTTCTGAGAAAAAGCAAGCACGGAGGACGAGAATCGCTTTTGCCCTGCGTAGCGTTCTGAGCAGCGGGTAGAAATAGGCAGCGAATTGCCGGCTAGCAGCTTCCCTGTGGCCGGGAAGTGCAAACGTACACGTTTCCTGCCGAAAACGCGTTTTCCGGAGAAAAAGCACACCATGGCTCTTTCTGAGAAAAAGCAAGCACGGAGGACGAGAATCGCTTTTGCCCTGCGTAGCGTTCCGGGCAGCGGGTAGAACCAGGCAGAGAATTCCCGGCTAGCAGCTTCCCTGTGGCGGGGAAGTGCAAACGTACACGTTTTCGGCCGAAAACGCGTTTTCCGGCGAAAACGCACACCACGGCTCTTTCTGAGAAAAAGCAAGCACGGAGGACGAGAATCGCTTTTGCCCTGCGTAGCGTTCTGAACAGCGGGTAGAAATAGGCAGCGAATTGCCGGCTAGCAGCTTCCCTGTGGCCGGGAAGTGCAAACGTACACGTTTTCGGCCGAAAACGCGTTTTCCAGCGAAAAAGCACACCATGGCTCTTTCTGAGAAAAAGCAAGCACGGAGGACGAGAATCGCTTTTGCCCTGCGTAGCGTTCCGGGCAGCGGGTAGAACCAGGCAGAGAATTCCCGGCTAGCAGCTTCCCTGTGGCGGGGAAGTGCAAACGTACACGTTTTCGGCCGAAAACGCGTTTTCCCGCGAAAACGCACACCACGGCTCTTTCTGAGAAAAAGCAAGCACGGAGGACGAGAATCGCTTTTGCCCTGCGTAGCGTTCTGAGCAACGGGTAGAAATAGGCAGCGAATTGCCGGCTAGCAGCTTCCCTGTGGCCGGGAAGTGCAAACGTACACGTTTTCGGCCGAAAACGCGTTTTCCGGCGAAAAAGCACACCATGGCTCTTTCTGAGAAAAAGCAAGCACGGAGGACGAGTATCGCTTTTGCCCTGCGTAGCGTTCCGGGCAGCGGGTAGAACCAGGCAGAGAATTCCCGGCTAGCAGCTTCGCTGTGGCGGGGAAGTGCAAACGTACACGTTTTCGGCCGAAAACGCGTTTTCCGGCGAAAACGCACACCACGGCTCTTTCTGAGAAAAAGCAAGCACGGAGGACGAGAATCGCTTTTGCCCTGCGTAGCGTTCCGGGCAGCGGGTAGAACCAGGCAGAGAATTCCCGGCTAGCAGCTTCCCTGTGGCCGGGAAGTGCAAACCTACACGTTTTCGGCCGAAAACGCGTTTTCCGGCGAAAACGCACACCGCGGCTCTTTCTGAGAAAAAGCAAGCACGGAGGACGAGAATCGCTTTTGCCCTGCGTAGCGTTCTGAGCAGCGGGTAGAAATTGGCAGCGAATTGCCGGCTAGCAGCTTCCCTGTGGCCGGGAAGCGCAAACGTACACGTTTTCGGCCGAAAACGCGTTTTCCGGCGAAAAAGCACAGCATGGCTCTTTCTGAGAAAAAGCAAGCACGGAGGACGAGAATCGCTTTTGCCCTGCGTAGCGTTCCGGGCAGCGGGTAGAACCAGGTAGAGAATTCCCGGCTAGCAGCTTCCCTGTGGCGGGGAAGTGCAAACGTACACGTTTTCGGCCGAAAACGCGTTTTCCAGCGAAAACGCACACCACGGCTCTTTCTGAGAAAAAGCAAGCACGGAGGACGAGAATCGCTTTTGCCCTGCGTAACGTTCTGAGCAACGGGTAGAAATAGGCAGCGAATTGCCGGCTAGCAGCTTCCCTGTGGCCGGGAAGTGCAAACGTACACGTTTTCGGCCGAAAACGCGTTTTCCGGCGAAAAAGCACACCATGGCTCTTTCTGAGAAAAAGCAAGCACGGAGGACGAGAATCGCTTTTGCCCTGCGTAGCGTTCCGGGCAGCGGGTAGAACCAGGCAGAGAATTCCCGGCTAGCAGCTTCCCTGTGGCCGGGAAGTGCAAACGTACACGTTTTCGGCCGAAAACGCGTTTTCCGGCGAAAACGCACACCACGGCTCTTTCTGAGAAAAAGCAAGCACGGAGGACGAAAATCGCTTTTGCCCTGCGTAGCGTTCCGGGCAGCGGGTAGAACCAGGCAGAGAATTCCCGTCTAGCAGCTTCCCTGTGGCGGGGAAGTGCAAACGTACACGTTTTCGGCCGAAAACGCGTTTTCCGGCGAAAACGCACACCACGGCTCTTTCTGAGAAAAAGCAAGCACGGAGGACGAGAATCGCTTTTGCCCTGCGTAGCGTTCCGGGCAGCGGGTAGAACCAGGCAGAGAATTCCCGGCTAGCAGCTTCCCTGTGGCGGGGAAGTGCAAACGTACACGTTTTCGGCCGAAAACGCGTTTTCCGGCGAAAACGCACACCACGGCTCTTTCTGAGAAAAAGCAAGCACGGAGGACGAGAATCGCTTTTGCCCTGCGTAGCGTTCCGGGCAGCGGGTAGAACCAGGCAGAGAATTCCCGGCTAGCAGCTTCCCTGTGGCCGGGAAGTGCAAACGTACACGTTTTCGGCCGAAAACGCGTTTTCCGGCGAAAACGCACACCACGGCTCTTTCTGAGAAAAAGCAAGCACGGAGGACGAGAATCGCTTTTGCCCTGCGTAGCGTTCTGAGCAGCGGGTAGAAATAGGCAGCGAATTGCCGGCTAGCAGCTTCCCTGTGGCCGGGAAGTGCAAACGTACACGTTTTCGGCCGAAAACGCGTTTTCCGGCGAAAAAGCACACCATGGTTCTTTCTGAGAAAAAGCAAGCACGGAGGACGAGAATCGCTTTTGCCCTGCGTAGCGTTCCGGGCAGCGGGTAGAACCAGGCAGAGAATTCCCGGCTAGCAGCTTCCCTGTGGCCGGGAAGTGCAAACGTACACGTTTTCGGCCGAAAACGCGTTTTCCGGCGAAAACGCACACCACGGCTCTTTCTGAGAAAAAGCAAGCACGGAGGACGAGAATCGCTTTTGCCCTGCGTAGCGTTCCGGGCAGCGGGTAGAACCAGGCAGAGAATTCCCGGCTAGCAGCTTCCCTGTGGCGGGGAAGTGCAAACGTACACGTTTTCGGCCGAAAACGCGTTTTCCGGCGAAAACGCACACCACGGCTCTTTCTGAGAAAAAGCAAGCACGGAGGACGAGAATCGCTTTTGCCCTGCGTAGCGTTCCGGGCAGCGGGTATAACCAGGCAGAGAATTCCCGGCTAGCAGCTTCCCTGTGGCGGGGAAGTGCAAACGTACACGTTTTCGGCCGAAAACGCGTTTTCTGGCGAAAACGCACACCACGGCTCTTTCTGAGAAAAAGCAAGCACGGAGGACGAGAATCGCTTTTGCCCTGCGTAGTGTTCCGGGCAGCGGGTAGAACCAGGCAGAGAATTCCCGGCTAGCAGCTTCCCTGTGGCGGGGAAGTGCAAACGTACACGTTTTCGGCCGAAAACCCGTTTTCCGGCGAAAACGCACACCACGGCTCTTTCTGAGAAAAAGCAAGCACGGAGGACGAGAATCGCTTTTGCCCTGCGTAGCGTTCCGGGCAGCGGGTAGAACCAGGCAGAGAATTCCCGGCTAGCAGCTTCCCTGTGGCGGGGAAGTGCAAACGTACACGTTTTCGGCCGAAAACGCGTTTTCCGGCGAAAACGCACACCACGTCTCTTTCTGAGAAAAAGCAAGCACGGAGGACGAGAATCGCTTTTGCCCTGCGTAGCGTTCCGGGCAGCGGGTAGAACCAGGCAGAGAATTCCCGGCTAGCAGCTTCCCTGTGGCCGGGAAGTGCAAACGTACACGTTTTCGGCCGAAAACGCGTTTTCCGGCGAAAACGCACACCACGGCTCTTTCTGAGAAAAAGCAAGCACGGAGGACGAGAATCGCTTTTGCCCTGCGTAGCGTTCCGGGCAGCGGGTAGAACCAGGCAGAGAATTCCCGGCTAGCAGCTTCCCTGTGGCCGGGAAGTGCAAACGTACACGTTTTCGGCCGAAAACGCGTTTTCCGGCGAAAACGCACAGCACGGCTCTTTCTGAGAAAAAGCAAGCACGGAGGACGAGAATCGCTTTTGCCCTGCGTAGCGTTCCGGGCAGCGGGTAGAACCAGGCAGAGAATTCCCGGCTAGCAGCTTCCCTGTGGCGGGGAAGTGCAAACGTACACGTTTTCGGCCGAAAACGCGTTTTCCGGCGAAAACGCACACCACGGCTCTTTCTGAGAAAAAGCAAGCACGGAGGACGAGAATCGCTTTTGCCCTGCGTAGCGTTCTGAGCAGCGGGTAGAAATAGGCAGCGAATTGCCGGCTAGCAGCTTCCCTGTGGTCGGGAAGTGCAAACGTACTTGTTTTCGGCCGAAAACGCGTTTTCCGGCGAAAAAGCACACCATGGCTCTTTCTGAGAAAAAGCAAGCACGGAGGACGAGAATCGCTTTTGCCCTGCGTAGCGTTCCGGGCAGCGGGTAGAACCAGGTAGAGAATTCCCGGCTAGCAGCTTCCCTGTGGCCGGGAAGTGCAAACGTACACGTTATCGGCCGAAAACGCGTTTTCCGGCGAAAACGCACACCACGGCTCTTTCTGAGAAAAAGCAAGCACGGAGGACGAGAATCGCTTTTGCCCTGCGTAGCGTTCCGGGCAGCGGGTAGAACCAGGCAGAGAATTCCCGGCTAGCAGCTTCCCTGTGGCGGGGAAGTGCAAACGTACACGTTTCCGGCCGAAAACGGGTTTACCGGCGAAAACGCACACCACGGCTCTTTCTGAGAAAAATCAAGCACGGAGGACGAGAATCGCTTTTGCCCTGCGTAGCGTTCCGGGCAGCGGGTATAACCAGGCAGAGAATTCCCGGCTAGCAGCTTCCCTGTGGCGGGGAAGTGCAAACGTACACGTTTTCGGCCGAAAACGCGTTTTCCGGCGAAAACGCACACCACGGCTCTTTCTGAGAAAAAGCAAGCACGGAGGACGAGAATCGCTTTTGCCCTGCGTAGCGTTCCTGGCAGCGGGTAGAACCAGGCAGAGAATTCCCGGCTAGCAGCTTCCCTGTGGCGGGGAAGTGCAAACGTACACGTTTTCGGCCGAAAACGCGTTTTCTGGAGAAAACGCACACCACGGCTCTTTCTGAGAAAAAGCAACCACGGAGGACGAGAATCGCTTTTGCCCTGCGTAGAGTTCCGGGCAGCGGGTAGAACCAGGCAGAGAATTCCCGGCTAGCAGCTTCCCTGTGGCCGGGAAGTGCAAACGTACACGTTTTCGGCCGAAAACGCGTTTTCCGGCGAAAACGCACACCACGGCTCTTTCTGAGAAAAAGCAAGCACGGAGGACGAGAATCGCTTTTGCCCTGCGTAGCGTTCCGGGCAGCGGGTAGAACCAGGCAGAGAATTCCCGGCTAGCAGCTTCCCTGTGGCCGGGAAGTGCAAACGTACAGGTTTTCGGCCGAAAACGCGTGTTCCCGCGAGAACTCACACCACGGCTCTTTCTGAGAAAAAGCAAGCACGGAGGACGAGAATCGCTTTTGCCCTGCGTAGCGTTCCGGGCAGCGGGTAGAACCAGGCAGAGAATTCCCGGCTAGCAGCTTGCCTGTGGCCGGGAAGTGCAAACGTACACGTTTTCGCCGAAAACGCGTTTTCCGGCGAAAACGCACACCACGGCTCTTTCTGAGAAAAAGCAAGCACGGAGGACGAGAATCGCTTTTGCCCTGCGTAGCGTTCCGGGCAGCGGGTAGAACCAGGCAGAGAATTCCCGGCTAGCAGCTTCCCTGTGGCCGGGAAGTGCAAACGTACACGTTTTCGGCCGAAAACGCGTTTACCGGCGAAAACGCACACCACGGCTCTTTCTGAGAAAAAGCAAGCACGGAGGACGAGAATCGCTTTTGCCCTGCGTAGCGTTCCGGGCAGCGGGTAGAACCAGGCAGAGAATTCCCGGCTAGCAGCTTCCCTGTTGCCGGGAAGTGCAAACCTACACGTTTTCGGCCGAAAACGCGTTTTCCGGCGAAAACGACACCACGGCTCTTTCTGAGAAAAAGCAAGCACGGAGGACGAGAATCGCTTTTGCCCTGCGTAGCGTTCTGAGCAGCGGGTAGAAATTGGCAGCGAATTGCCGGCTAGCAGCTTCCCTGTGGCCGGGAAGTGCAAACGTACACGTTTTCGGCCGAAAACGCGTTTTCCGGCGAAAAAGCACACCATGGCTCTTTCTGAGAAAAAGCAAGCACGGAGGACGAGAATCGCTTTTGCCCTGCGTAGCGTTCCGGGCAGCGGGTAGAAACAGGTAGAGAATTCCCGGCTAGCAGCTTCCCTGTGGCGGGGAAGTGCAAACGTACACGTTTTCGGCCGAAAACGCGTTTTCCGGCGAAAACGCACACCACGGCTCTTTCTGAGAAAAAGCAAGCACGGAGGACGAGAATCGCTTTTGCCCTGCGTAACGTTCTGAGCAGCGGGTAGAAATAGGCAGCGAATTGCCGGCTAGCAGCTTCCCTGTGGCCGGGAAGTGCAAACGTACACGTTTTCGGCCGAAAACGCGTTTTCCGGCGAAAAAGCACACCATGGCTCTTTCTGAGAAAAAGCAAGCACGGAGGACGAGAATCGCTTTTGCCCTGCGTAGCGTTCCGGGCAGCGGGTAGAACCAGGCAGAGAATTCCCGGCTAGCAGCTTCCCTGTGGCCGGGAAGTGCAAACGTACACGTTTTCGGCCGAAAACGCGTTTTCCGGCGAAAACGCACACCACGGCTCTTTCTGAGAAAAAGCAAGCACGGAGGACGAGAATCGCTTTTGCCCTGCGTAGCGTTCCGGGCAGCGGGTAGAACCAGGCAGAGAATTCCCGGCTAGCAGCTTCCCTGTGGCCGGGAAGTGCAAACGTACACGTTTTCGGCCGAAAACGCGTTTTCCGGCGAACACGCACACCACGGCTCTTTCTGAGAAAAAGCAAGCACGGAGGACGAGAATCGCTTTTGCCCTGCGTAGCGTTCCGGGCAGCGGGTAGAACCAGGCAGAGAATTCCCGGCTAGCAGCTTCCCTGTGGCCGGGAAGTGCAAACGTACACGTTTTCGGCCGAAAACGCGTTTTCCGGCGAAAACGCACACCACGGCTCTTTCTGAGAAAAAGCAAGCACGGAGGACGAGAATCGCTTTTGCCCTGCGTAGCGTTCCGGGCAGCGGGTAGAACCAGGCAGAGAATTCCCGGCTAGCAGCTTCCCTGTGGCCGGGAAGTGCAAACGTACACGTTTTCGGCCGAAAACGCGTTTTCCGGCGAAAACGCACACCACGGCTCTTTCTGAGAAAAAGCAAGCACGGAGGACGAGAATCGCTTTTGCCCTGCGTAGCGTTCTGAGCAGCGGGTAGAAATAGGCAGCGAATTGCCGGCTAGCAGCTTCCCTGTGGCCGGGAAGTGCAAACGTACACGTTTTCGGCCGAAAACGCGTTTTCCGGCGAAAAAGCACACCATGGCTCTTTCTGAGAAAAAGCAAGCACGGAGGACGAGAATCGCTTTTGCCCTGCGTAGCGTTCCGGGCAGCGGGTAGAACCAGGCAGAGAATTCCCGGCTAGCAGCTTCCCTGTGGCCGGGAAGTGCAAACGTACACGTTTTCGGCCGAAAACGCGTTTTCCGGCGAAAACGCACACCACGGCTCTTTCTGAGAAAAAGCAAGCACGGAGGACGAGAATCGCTTTTGCCCTGCGTAGCGTTCCGGGCAGCGGGTATAACCAGGCAGAGAATTCCCGGCTAGCAGCTTCCCTGTGGCCGGGAAGTGCAAACGTACACGTTTTCGGCCGAAAACGCGTTTTCTGGCGAAAACGCACACCACGGCTCTTTCTGAGAAAAAGCAAGCACGGAGGACGAGAATCGCTTTTGCCCTGCGTAGTGTTCCGGGCAGCGGGTAGAACCAGGCAGAGAATTGCCGGCTAGCAGCTTCCCTGTGGCGGGGAAGTGCAAACGTACACGTTTTCGGCCGAAAACGCGTTTTCCGGCGAAAACGCACACCACGGCTCTTTCTGAGAAAAAGCAAGCACGGAGGACGAGAATCGCTTTTGCCCTGCGTAGCGTTCCGGGCAGCGGGTAGAACCAGGCAGAGAATTCCCGGCTAGCAGCTTCCCTGTGGCGGGGAAGTGCAAACGTACACGTTTTCGGCCGAAAACGCGTTTTCCGGCGAAAACGCACACCACGGCTCTTTCTGAGAAAAAGCAAGCACGGAGGACGAGAATCGCTTTTGCCCTGCGTAGCGTTCCGGGCAGCGGGTAGAACCAGGCAGAGAATTCCCGGCTAGCAGCTTCCCTGTGGCCGGGAAGTGCAAACGTACACGTTTTCGGCCGAAAACGCGTTTTCCGGCGAAAACGCACACCACGGCTCTTTCTGAGAGAAAGCAAGCACGGAGGACGAGAATCGCTTTTGCCCTGCGTAGCGTTCCGGGCAGCGGGTAGAACCAGGCAGAGAATTCCCGGCTAGCAGCTTCCCTGTGGCCGGGAAGTGCAAACGTACACGTTTTCGGCCGAAAACCCGTTTTCCGGCGAAAACGCACAGCACGGCTCTTTCTGAGAAAAAGCAAGCACGGAGGACGAGAATCGCTTTTGCCCTGCGTAGCGTTCCGGGCAGCGGGTAGAACCAGGCAGAGAATTCCCGGCTAGCAGCTTCCCTGTGGCCGGGAAGTGCAAACGTACACGTTTTCGGCCGAAAACGCGTTTTCCGGCGAAAACGCACACCACGGCTCTTTCTGAGAAAAAGCAAGCACGGAGGACGAGAATCGCTTTTGCCCTGCGTAGCGTTCTGAGCAGCGGGTAGAAATAGGCAGCGAATTGCCGGCTAGCAGCTTCCCTGTGGTCGGGAAGTGCAAACGTACTTGTTTTCGGCCGAAAACGCGTTTTCCGGCGAAAAAGCACACCATGGCTCTTTCTGAGAAAAAGCAAGCACGGAGGACGAGAATCGCTTTTGCCCTGCGTAGCGTTCCGGGCAGCGGGTAGAACCAGGTAGAGAATTCCCGGCTAGCAGCTTCCCTGTGGCCGGGAAGTGCAAACGTACACGTTTTCGGCCGAAAACCCGTTTTCCGGCGAAAACGCACAGCACGGCTCTTTCTGAGAAAAAGCAAGCACGGAGGACGAGAATCGCTTTTGCCCTGCGTAGCGTTCCGGGCAGCGGGTAGAACCAGGCAGAGAATTCCCGGCTAGCAGCTTCCCTGTGGCGGGGAAGTGCAAACGTACACGTTTTCGGCCGAAAACGCGTTTTCCGGCGAAAACGCACACCACGGCTCTTTCTGAGAAAAAGCAAGCACGGAGGACGAGAATCGCTTTTGCCCTGCGTAGCGTTCTGAGCAGCGGGTAGAAATAGGCAGCGAATTGCCGGCTAGCAGCTTCCCTGTGGTCGGGAAGTGCAAACGTACTTGTTTTCGGCCGAAAACGCGTTTTCCGGCGAAAAAGCACACCATGGCTCTTTCTGAGAAAAAGCAAGCACGGAGGACGAGAATCGCTTTTGCCCTGCGTAGCGTTCCGGGCAGCGGGTAGAACCAGGCAGAGAATTCCCGGCTAGCAGCTTCCCTGTGGCCGGGAAGTGCAAACGTACACGTTTTCGGCCGAAAACCCGTTTTCCGGCGAAAACGCACAGCACGGCTCTTTCTGAGAAAAAGCAAGCACGGAGGACGAGAATCGCTTTTGCCCTGCGTAGCGTTCCGGGCAGCGGGTAGAACCAGGCAGAGAATTCCCGGCTAGCAGCTTCCCTGTGGCGGGGAAGTGCAAACGTACACGTTTTCGGCCGAAAACGCGTTTTCCGGCGAAAACGCACACCACGGCTCTTTCTGAGAAAAAGCAAGCACGGAGGACGAGAATCGCTTTTGCCCTGCGTAGCGTTCCGGGCAGCGGGTAGAACCAGGCAGAGAATTCCCGGCTAGCAGCTTCCCTGTGGCGGGGAAGTGCAAACGTACACGTTTTCGGCCGAAAACGGGTTTACCGGCGAAAACGCACACCACGGCTCTTTCTGAGAAAAATCAAGCACGGAGGACGAGAATCGCTTTTGCCCTGCGTAGCGTTCCGGGCAGCGGGTATAACCAGGCAGAGAATTCCCGGCTAGCAGCTTCCCTGTGGCGGGGAAGTGCAAACGTACACGTTTTCGGCCGAAAACGCGTTTACCGGCGAAAACGCACACCAAGGCTCTTTCTGAGAAAAAGCAAGCACGGAGGACGAGAATCGCTTTTGCCCTGCGTAGCGTTCCGGGCAGCGGGTAGAACCAGGCAGAGAATTCCCGGCTAGCAGCTTCCCTGTGGCGGGGAAGTGCAAACGTACACGTTTTCGGCCGAAAACGCGTTTTCTGGCGAAAACGCACACCACGGCTCTTTCTGAGAAAAAGCAAGCACGGAGGACGAGAATCGCTTTTGCCCTGCGTAGCGTTCCGGGCAGCGGGTAGAACCAGGCAGAGAATTCCCGGCTAGCAGCTTCCCTGTGGCCGGGAAGTGCAAACGTACACGTTTTCGGCCGAAAACGCGTTTTCCGGCGAAAACGCACACCACGGCTCTTTCTGAGAAAAAGCAAGCACGGAGGACGAGAATCGCTTTTGCCCTGCGTAGCGTTCCGGGCAGCGGGTAGAACCAGGCAGAGAATTCCCGGCTAGCAGCTTCCCTGTGGCCGGGAAGTGCAAACGTACAGGTTTTCGGCCGAAAACGCGTGTTCCCGCGAGAACTCACACCACGGCTCTTTCTGAGAAAAAGCAAGCACGGAGGACGAGAATCGCTTTTGCCCTGCGTAGCGTTCCGGGCAGCGGGTAGAACCAGGCAGAGAATTCCCGGCTAGCAGCTTGCCTGTGGCCGGGAAGTGCAAACGTACACGTTTTCGCCGAAAACACGTTTTCCGGCGAAAACGCACACCACGGCTCTTTCTGAGAAAAAGCAAGCACGGAGGACGAGAATCGCTTTTGCCCTGCGTAGCGTTCCGGGCAGCGGGTAGAACCAGGCAGAGAATTCCCGGCTAGCAGCTTCCCTGTGGCCGGGAAGTGCAAACGTACACGTTTTCGGCCGAAAACGCGTTTACCGGCGAAAACGCACACCACGGCTCTTTCTGAGAAAAAGCAAGCACGGAGGACGAGAATCGCTTTTGCCCTGCGTAGCGTTCCGGGCAGCGGGTAGAACCAGGCAGAGAATTCCCGGCTAGCAGCTTCCCTGTGGCCGGGAAGTGCAAACGTACACGTTTTCGGCCGAAAACGCGTTTTCCGGCGAAAACGAACACCACGGCTCTTTCTGGGAAAAAGCAAGCACGGAGGACGAGAATCGCTTTTGCCCTGCGTAGCGTTCCGGGCAGCGGGTACAACCAGGCAGAGAATTCCCGGCTAGCAGCTTCCCTGTGGCCGGGAAGTGCAAACGTACACGTTTTCGGCCGAAAACGCGTTTTCCGGCGAAAACGCACACCACGGCTCTTTCTGAGAAAAAGCAAGCACGGAGGACGAGAATCGCTTTTGCCCTGCGTAGCGTTCCGGGCAGCGGGTAGAACCAGGCAGAGAATTCCCGGCTAGCAGCTTCCCTGTGGCCGGGAAGTGCAAACGTACACGTTTTCGGCCGAAAACTCGTTTTCCCGCGAAAACGCACACCACGGCTCTTTCTGAGAAAAAGCAAGCACGGAGGACGAGAATCGCTTTTGCCCTGCGTAGCGTTCTGAGCAGCGGGTAGAAATAGGCAGGGAATTGCCGGCTAGCAGCTTCCCTGTGGCCGGGAAGTGCAAACGTACACGTTTCATGCCGAAAACGCGTTTTCCGGAGAAAAAGCACACCATGGCTCTTTCTGAGAAAAAGCAAGCACGGAGGACGAGAATCGCTTTTGCCCTGCGTAGCGTTCAGGGCAGCGGGTAGAACCAGGCAGAGAATTCCCGTCTAGCAGCTTCCCTGTGGCCGGGAAGTGCAAACGTACACGTTTTCGGCCGAAAACGCGTTTTCCCGCGAAAACGCACACCACGGCTCTTTCTGAGAAAAAGCAAGCACGGAGGACGAGAATCGCTTTTGCCCTGCGTAGCGTTCTGAACAGCGGGTAGAAATAGGCAGCGAATTGCCGGCTGCAGCTTCCCTGTGGCCGGGAAGTGCAAACGTACACGTTTTCGGCCGAAAACGCGTTTTCCAGCGAAAAAGCACACCATGGCTCTTTCTGAGAAAAAGCAAGCACGGAGGACGAGAATCGCTTTTGCCCTGCGTAGCGTTCCGGGCAGCGGGTAGAACCAGGCAGAGAATTCCCGGCTAGCAGCTTCCCTGTGGCCGGGAAGTGCAAACGTACACGTTTTCGGCCGAAAACGCGTTTTCCGGCGAAAACGCACACCACGGCTCTTTCTGAGAAAAAGCAAGCACGGAGGACGAGAATCGCTTTTGCCCTGCGTAGCGTTCCGGGCAGCGGGTATAACCAGGCAGAGAATTCTCGGCTAGCAGCTTCCCTGTGGCGGGGAAGTGCAAACGTACACGTTTTAGGCCGAAAACGCGTTTTCTTGCGAAAACGCACACCACGGCTCTTTCTGAGAAAAAGCAAGCACGGAGGACGAGAATCGCTTTTGCCCTGCGTAGTGTTCCGGGCAGCGGGTAGAACCAGGGAGAGAATTCCCGGCTAGCAGCTTCCCTGTGGCCGGGAAGTGCAAACGTACACGTTTTCGGCCGAAAACACGTTTTCCGGCGAAAACGCACACCACGGCTCTTTCTGAGAAAAAGCAAGCACGGAGGACGAGAATCGCTTTTGCCCTGCGTAGTGTTCCGGGCAGCGGGTAGAACCAGGCAGAGAATTCCCGGCTAGCAGCTTCCCTGTGGCGGGGAAGTGCAAACGTACAGGTTTTCGGCCGAAAACGCGTTTTCCCGCGAAAACGCACACCACGGCTCTTTCTGAGAAAAAGCAAGCACGGAGGACGAGAATCGCTTTTGCCCTGCGTAGCGTTCCGGGCAGCGGGTAGAACCAGGCAGAGAATTCCCGGCTAGCAGCTTCCCTGTGGCGGGGAAGTGCAAACGTACACGTTTTCGGCCGAAAACGCGTTTACCGGCGAAAACGCACACCACGGCTCTTTCTGAGAAAAAGCAAGCACGGAGGACGAGAATCGCTTTTGCCCTGCGTAGTGTTCCGGGCAGCGGGTAGAACCAGGCAGAGAATTCCCGGCTAGCAGCTTCCCTGTGGCGGGGAAGTGCAAATGTACACGTTTTCGGCCGAAAACGCGTTTTCTAGCGAAAACGCACACCACGGCTCTTTCTGAGAAAAAGCAAGCACGGAGGACGAGAATCGCTTTTGCCCTGCGTAGTGTTCCGGGCAGCGGGTAGAACCAGGCAGAGAATTCCCGGCTAGCAGCTTCCCTGTGGCCGGGAAGTGCAAACGTACACGTTTTCGGCCGAAAACGCGTTTTCCGGCGAAAACGCACACCACGGCTCTTTCTGAGAAAAAGCAAGCACGGAGGACGAGAATCGCTTTTGCCCTGCGTAGCGTTCCGGGCAGCGGGTAGAACCAGGCAGAGAATTCCCGGCTAGCAGCTTCCCTGTGGCCGGGAAGTGCAAACGTACACGTTTTCGGCCGAAAACGCGTTTTCCGGCGAAAACGAACACCACGGCTCTTTCTGGGATAAAGCAAGCACGGAGGACGAGAATCGCTTTTGCCCTGCGTAGCGTTCCGGGCAGCGGGTACAACCAGGCAGAGAATTCCCGTCTAGCAGCTTCCCTGTGGCCGGGAAGTGCAAACGTACACGTTTTCGGCCGAAAACGCGTTTTCCGGCGAAAACGCACACCACGGCTCTTTCTGAGAAAAAGCAAGCACGGAGGACGAGAATCGCTTTTGCCCTGCGTAGCGTTCTGAGCAGCGGGTAGAACCAGGCAGAGAATTCCCGGCTAGCAGCTTCCATGTGGCCGGGAAGTGCAAACGTACACGTTTTCGGCCGAAAACGCGTTTTCCGGCGAAAACGCACACCACGGCTCTTTCTGAGAAAAAGCAAGCACGGAGGACGAGAATCGCTTTTGCCCTGCGTAGCGTTCCGGGCAGCGGGTAGAACCAGGCAGAGAATTCCCGGCTAGCAGCTTCCCTGTGGCCGGGAAGTGCAAACGTACACGTTTTCGGCCGAAAACGCGTTTTCCCGCGAAAACGCACACCACGGCTCTTTCTGAGAAAAAGGAAGCACGGAGGACGAGAATCGCTTTTGCCCTGCGTAGCGTTCTGAGCAGCGGGTAGAAATAGGCAGCGAATTGCCGGCTAGCAGCTTCCCTGTGGCCGGGAAGTGCAAACGTACACGTTTCCTGCCGAAAACGCGTTTACCGGCGAAAACGCACACCACGGCTCTTTCTGAGAAAAAGCAAGCACGGAGGACGAGAATCGCTTTTGCCCTGCGTAGCGTTCCGGGCAGCGGGTAGAACCAGGCAGCGAATTGCCGGCTAGCAGCTTCCCTGTGGCCGGGAAGTGCAAACGTACACGTTTTCGGCCGAAAACGCGTTTTCCCGCGAAAACGCACACCACGGCTCTTTCTGAGAAAAAGCAAGCACGGAGGACGAGAATCGCTTTTGCCCTGCGTAGCGTTCTGAGCAGCGGGTAGAAATAGGCAGCGAATTGCCGGCTAGCAGCTTCCCTGTGGCCGGGAAGTGCAAACGTACACGTTTCCTGCCGAAAACGCGTTTTCCGGAGAAAAAGCACACCATGGCTCTTTCTGAGAAAAAGCAAGCACGGAGGACGAGAATCGCTTTTGCCCTGCGTAGCGTTCCGGGCAGCGGGTAGAACCAGGCAGAGAATTCCCGGCTAGCAGCTTCCCTGTGGCCGGGAAGTGCAAACGTACACGTTTTCGCCGAAAACACGTTTTCCGGCGAAAACGCACACCACGGCTCTTTCTGAGAAAAAGCAAGCACGGAGGACGAGAATCGCTTTTGCCCTGCGTAGCGTTCCGGGCAGCGGGTAAAACCAGGCAGAGAATTGCCGTCTAGCAGCTTCCCTGTGGCGGGGAAGTGCAAACGTACACGTTTTCGGCCGAAAACGCGTTTACCGGCGAAAACGCACACCACGGCTCTTTCTGAGAAAAAGCAAGCACGGAGGACGAGAATCGCTTTTGCCCTGCGTAGCGTTCCGGGCAGCGGGTAGAACCAGGCAGAGAATTCCCGTCTAGCAGCTTCCCTGTGGCCGGGAAGTGCAAACGTACACGTTTTCGGCCGAAAACGCGTTTTCCGGCGAAAACGAACACCACGGCTCTTTCTGGGATAAAGCAAGCACGGAGGACGAGAATCGCTTTTGCCCTGCGTAGCGTTCCGGGCAGCGGGTATAACCAGGCAGAGAATTCCCGTCTAGCAGCTTCCCTGTGGCCGGGAAGTGCAAACGTACACGTTTTCGGCCGAAAACGCGTTTTCCGGCGAAAACGCACACCACGGCTCTTTCTGAGAAAAAGCAAGCACGGAGGACGAGAATCGCTTTTGCCCTGCGTAGCGTTCTGAGCAGCGGGTAGAACCAGGCAGAGAATTCCCGGCTAGCAGCTTCCCTGTGGCCGGGAAGTGCAAACGTACACGTTTTCGGCCGAAAACGCGTTTTCCGGCGAAAACGCACACCACGGCTCTTTCTGAGAAAAAGCAAGCACGGAGGACGAGAATCGCTTTTGCCCTGCGTAGCGTTCCGGGCAGCGGGTAGAACCAGGCAGAGAATTCCCGGCTAGCAGCTTCCCTGTGGCCGGGAAGTGCAAACGTACACGTTTTCGGCCGAAAACGCGTTTTCCCGCGAAAACGCACACCACGGCTCTTTCTGAGAAAAAGCAAGCACGGAGGACGAGAATCGCTTTTGCCCTGCGTAGCGTTCTGAGCAGCGGGTAGAAATAGGCAGCGAATTGCCGGCTAGCAGCTTCCCTGTGGCCGGGAAGTGCAAACGTACACGTTTCCTGCCGAAAACGCGTTTACCGGCGAAAACGCACACCACGGCTCTTTCTGAGAAAAAGCAAGCACGGAGGACGAGAATCGCTTTTGCCCTGCGTAGCGTTCCGGGCAGCGGGTAGAACCAGGCAGCGAATTGCCGGCTAGCAGCTTCCCTGTGGCCGGGAAGTGCAAACGTACACGTTTTCGGCCGAAAACGCGTTTTCCGGCGAAAACGAACACCACGGCTCTTTCTGGGATAAAGCAAGCACGGAGGACGAGAATCGCTTTTGCCCTGCGTAGCGTTCCGGGCAGCGGGTAGAACCAGGCAGAGAATTCCCGTCTAGCAGCTTCCCTGTGGCCGGGAAGTGCAAACGTACACGTTTTCGGCCGAAAACGCGTTTTCCGGCGAAAACGCACACCACGGCTCTTTCTGAGAAAAAGCAAGCACGGAGGACGAGAATCGCTTTTGCCCTGCGTAGCGTTCTGAGCAGCGGGTAGAACCAGGCAGAGAATTCCCGGCTAGCAGCTTCCCTGTGGCCGGGAAGTGCAAACGTACACGTTTTCGGCCGAAAACGCGTTTTCCGGCGAAAACGCACACCACGGCTCTTTCTGAGAAAAAGCAAGCACGGAGGACGAGAATCGCTTTTGCCCTGCGTAGCGTTCCGGGCAGCGGGTAGAACCAGGCAGAGAATTCCCGGCTAGCAGCTTCCCTGTGGCCGGGAAGTGCAAACGTACACGTTTTCGGCCGAAAACGCGTTTTCCGGCGAAAACGCACACCACGGCTCTTTCTGAGAAAAAGCAAGCACGGAGGACGAGAATCGCTTTTGCCCTGCGTAGCGTTCCGGGCAGCGGGTAGAACCAGGCAGAGAATTCCCGGCTAGCAGCTTCCCTGTGGCCGGGAAGTGCAAACGTACACGTTTTCGGCCGAAAACGCGTTTTCCCGCGAAAACGCACACCACGGCTCTTTCTGAGAAAAAGCAAGCACGGAGGACGAGAATCGCTTTTGCCCTGCGTAGCGTTCTGAGCAGCGGGTAGAAATAGGCAGCGAATTGCCGGCTAGCAGCTTCCCTGTGGCCGGGAAGTGCAAACGTACACGTT